>NW_010552447.1:3024-3283 GCF_000687285.1 Phaethon lepturus | reverse complement strand
TATATTTAGATATAAAATATAAATGATGTATTTATAGGTTATGTAACTATATAATTTCTTTTATATACATATAAAATACATACATTACACAATTATACATTATGCACGCATATAAAATTGTATATAATTATAAAGTTACTATTATGTAATTGTGTGTATATGTGCATCTATATTAGAAATTATGAAATTATTGATTTGACCATTGGGAAACAAAAACAAAAAAGAAACAAGCATTTATCAGCTTAAGCAAAACATTTTT
>NW_010552447.1:0-2946 GCF_000687285.1 Phaethon lepturus | reverse complement strand
GTCTGGCACAGGGCAGCCCCAGCCTCTCATCACAGTGACCACCCTGCAGCCCCCTGCAGCCAGAACCTGCACACCTGCTCCCAGTACACTGTGCAAAGTAAAGTAAGTCAAAACAAAGCCAATTTTTTTCCCAGCAAACTCCAGCAAAAGCATGTAGTTATGAAAGTTCTCTAAGATTATGGAGAGTTCTTGTCACAGACAAATGGACCTGTCTGTTGTAAAAATTATTGAGAAGTTCAGGCATTAAAAACCTAGTAATTGGTAATACATCTGTAAATGTATGAGGAAGATATTGTTTAAGTAGCAACTTCAATACCTGACAAGTTTCATTACACTCAGGGCCTTAAGGCAGACAGGTCAAAATTTCCCTTTATTCTGTGGAAAGGTTTTCAAAACACGAACTTCCAGATGCAATTGGAAATACTGGAAGGACGTGTATGGAGAGACTAACTAGATCGAGCAGAACTGAAGTAATAAGTCTACTGCACTTCTGTCAACCCAAAATAGCTTATAGCTTAATTAGATCTTTGGCAAGGTGGAGTTTCAACAAAGGGAGAGAATAATAGAAAAAGATTGGAAATGTCTTACCTTTTGGAGAAACAGGCAGAGGGAATATTTAGTGCTCCAGGAAAATAATTGACTCTTGGATCTTTCTTGCTGTAATTCTGGATGGAAAAAATGTAGAACAGCTTTGAGAAGCTGTGATTTGGGTCCAGTATAGAGGAAAAATTTAAGCCTCTTCAGCCTCTTCCTTGGCTGTTGCTGGAGGATTGAGGCTAAAAATTATGTGGTTGGGGAATGGCATGGAGTTTGGGCAAGAGTTGGAACAAAGCATAAAAATGACATGCAAAGAAAATAAGGAGAAAGAAAAAGAAGACAGCAGGGAAGAGAGACAGGGACAAGGAAGAGAAGCAAGGGAGAGGGTGTGGAGGATACTTTTTACTGTGTAGCAGCTGATTATTACAATGTGAAGCTAAGCAATTGATACCTGAATGCAAGGTGCTTCTGTCAACACATGGTCCTGGGAATACTTGGCTTTTAGTTCTTCGTGTAAACCAAACAAAGCAGACTCCTCAATGCGAATGTCTAGGCCTTGTTGGGAATTGCATTTTCTTCTCCACAGGCTCAAGTGTCCCAGTCCTCATCAGGACAGACACAATTATTTGATATTTCCTGAATGGCTTGCGTTACCCCTTTGCCCAGGGAAGAGTCTTCTCTCCTCTTTGGGGCTTCAAGTGCCCTTGCATCAACAGTTTTCATGGATCCTCCAGGGCTGCCTGATTTTCAGATGGTGTAAGTTGGCCAAACTCTGAGCCAAGCCTGGAACTCCAAAACTGACTTGGACACCCTACTGGAAATAAACATACCATGTAGCATAGAGAGGCTGTTTATCTACTGTACAGGCTGATTTCCGCTTGATGTCCCATCAGGTGGCTAACCCACAGCTGTGTGTGAGAAATAGATCATTCAGCTATACAAAGGCTCAGGAGTCCATAATATTGAACTAAAAAGCTTTCTGTGCCTTTCACTGGTATGTCACTTGGGTATCCAAAGTTGCCAGCTGGGTCTGAAAATGTGAGAAGGTGAATTTGGCAATTTCCTTTTCTGCTGGTGAGTTCTACACAATGTTGAAACAAACAACCCCCTAACCACTGTTTCTCAAGTTTGAGTAACTTGAATTACTGAAGTGACAAAGTTATTACTCACATTTGGGCTGATTTGAACTTTTTTAAATTCTCAAATGTGTGTTTCTTCTGATTTATCAATACTTTCAAGCACGTGAAATGTTTCTTTTTATTCTGGTAGTTGCTTATATCTTCCTTTATATTTAATAAAGGCAAAAACCTGACACATCAGATAAATTACTTTAACCACTAGTATTCCCAAGTGCTCCTTCAATAGGACACCCATCTGGCATGAAAAACAATTAATCCCAAGAAGTTTTCAGTGTCTTAGAGATGGTCTTGTACAGGCATTTCCAACTGTTTTGCCTATATTTTCCATAAAAAGACAGCTCTGCTTTTCTAAAGGAGTTTTAGACGATGTCTGTCAATAAAAGATGCCTGTTTTTAAGGTTTGGCAGCCTATTTAATATATACACACTGTTAGTGTCCTCTCACTCCAAAACAGAGAGGACTCAATCCTTGTTATGGACTCAATCCTATGTTATGTATATCCCACCGTCTTTCAGACCCTGTTACATACATACCATCTGCCCTACCATGGGCAAATGACTGCCATAGAACACCTTGTACCCTGAGCAGGAAGGCTGGAAGACACTGTTTAGCTCCTATCATGTCATTTTCTGGCAGCTTCTTGTGATGTTCCTGTTTCTTGACTTTGAAACCTGTCTGTGAGCCTGGTTACTGTTGGAAATGAGTGGTTTAGGCTGCTTAAGTAACCACAGCCAAAGTTATTAGACAATAAATGATTTTAATACAAAATTGTAAAAAGCATGACAACAGCATTCGATGGCAAGGTCCACTCTATTACTTACTCAACATGGAAAAAGTATATAAAGAGAAAACAAATTTCAATTAAGTTGGAATGATTTATGTTTGGAACAGGAGGAATGATATACACAGAGTCAGGGAAATCAAATTGGGCTAGTGTGACAATTTCCTAATAAAGCTTAGCAACACAACAACTTAAAACTTACTAGGATTCTCTAATTATGCATGCACACACACAGACATAGATGGAGAGATAGAGACATATAAAGAGATACAAAGAAAAGAGATACAAAGAAAAGCGATAGAGAGAGATATACACACATAGAATCATAGAATCATAAAGGTTGGAAAAGACCTCTAAGGTCATCACGTCCAACCGTCAACGCAATACCAACATGCCCACTGAACCATGTCCTGAAGTGTCATGTCTGCACGTTTCTGAACACCTCCAGAGATGGTGTGTCCACCACTTCCCTAGGCAGCCTGTTCCAAT
>NW_010552446.1:124284-166893 GCF_000687285.1 Phaethon lepturus | reverse complement strand
GCTGAACTATAATTACTCTTCCCTTATCCGGCTGCACTGTCATGTCCAAGAGGAGAAGAGAGGCAAAGGCTCCTGCTAATGACACATTACCCTCTTGACAAGCACTTGAAGGTTTTATTGTAAATATTCAAGATATAAAACATCTGAGATTCCCTTTTTAATTATAAAAAGCAATTTTCTGTGCCTCCTGTTCACCCCCTCCGCCACCACCAATAGTAAAGTTTAGGCGCTGTTATCCTCCGCTTCCTGCAAACAAACCCATCCTCCTTTGTCGCATTAACTCATTGCTAGGAGTTAACTCCGGTATCTCTGTGAAATTATCAAACATAATGCCAGGAAAATGTGTCATTTGAACACACAACACATTCCTACAAAAGTTACATTTCTGCCCCAATAGGAGGGGAAAATGTGCATTTATATTAAAAAATTAGGAAGGAGGGAGGAGAGAAAAAATCATGAGCAAATGGGCAGCGAGCGAGCCATTCGTTGGGTGACTCTCGGGAGACGTGTCTCTTACTGAAAGGAAAGGTCTTTCATAGGCTAAAAATTAAAGATATGTTGTTGTTGTAAATCCATCCTTTATATTTGTGGGTCTCCAGATGGAGGGCTATGAAGTCAAAGACTTACTGCACCCCCTGCTCTCACTATCAGTTGTGTCTTGTAGAGGTTACAGAAGCGATGAGATTCCCCCAAAGAGTAGGGGATCCTAAATACTGCTGTGTGACGTGGAGGTCTAAAAACCTCAAAGAATCTTTAATCTGAGATATACTCCAGCTCCCATAATGATAATACTGAGCTCTATTTTCCTCAGACAGGAGCATATAAAAACATTTCTTGGGCCATGCTGCAACCTGAGCCTCTTCCACGCACCTTTTCCCTTTGCGTAACAAGAGATTGGAGTAAGGACACTGGGTGCCCTTCTGTCATATTCATCAGCAGTGAGGTGGGGGGACCAACCAAAAAATTCCAGAAAAGGCTAGCAGCCAAATATCTAGTAATATGTTTAAAAGTGCCAGAAAAACTTAATCTAGATATATAATTGACAGAGAAGAGCACCTTGGAATAAGAGCACTAAAAGCACAGATCTGCCACCTAAACCTCAACTGCACTGTCTCTGGTTCACCTCCAATTTGCTGCTGGGGCTGAATCCCTAGATCCCAATGCTTAGATAGATTTCTGTATGTTAAGACCTGGTTTTAGATGTTCTCCTACTTGCTTATATGATTTTTATATATACAGTTATTATACAGCACATAATGTTCCTTTTAGTATTTTGCACGTCAGACTCATTCCAAGGAGACTGCGACATTACAAAGAAATGTTGTGACAAACTCAGAAAAATGGAAGACACATGCACTTTTTAAAATATATAAATTAGAAACTGGTAGAAGAATCAGTGTTCAGGTCCATATGAGTTTAGGGACAAGTCAGGATTAACTTTAAGTCTAATGGCCAAAAATTCTACATGGTTGCCAGGAATTTTAAGTTCCAAGTTGAAATGACAACATGAGAGCAGATCTTCAGAGTAACCACAGGTTTTCAATTCAGGAGCCTTGGGGTTTTAAATCTCAGCCAGGAACAAAATGGCGGTGGCTGATTCAAGCCCTTCAGACATCAGGGTCCTCCTACCATGACCTGTAGGAGAAATATATCAATACAGTTGCAGCCTGTTTATTGCCTACATGCATATAGGCATACAGTGCTCTTGAAAACAAGAACAGCAGAATTCCTGGAAATCTTGGAACTTGCTTAACCTACACCTTTTTGCTCAAGAACCTTGATAGCTAGGCTGATGTCACCTGCAGCTAAAAACCAGATAGCAAAAAAGCTATACAAAAAAAATGTAAAGCATCCACAAGTGCATCTACAATACCAAGCTGCAGTGCATAACAACATGGGGTCTGAAAGTCAGAAGGACCTGACTGAAGACAGGACACTGTGCAACGAGGATCCGTCATGATCATGTTCCAAACCTTTGCGTTACACTTCTAAGTAGCTTCAGTCTGGTACATATTTGGCTTATTTACTTATTTTTCCTGAATTCTAGGCACTGCCCACAGTGGGAGGAAAGATTATGTGACAGATACAGAAACTATCCCTCAGAAATTCGTGCTTTAGGTACTTGCCTAGTTTGCTTAACAAGTGTAATGGATTTGATGGCCATCATGATAAGACTAGACATGGCTTCCTTGTCAGGAGCAAAGCAACACATCGGTGATGGTCAGGAAGCAGTAGTACATTACACACTGCTGTGGAAATTGCAAACATTTAATGCATATAAACGTCCTGCCAAATTGACATACACGAGGACAGAAAACAGCAGTAAAAAAAGTCACTCACACTCACACATAACAATTCAAAGCTGTGCTTGGAGCACACACATGATTGAAAAAGTAGATACAGCAGCTATTTTATAACATGGATTTGTATATACCACGCACTGCTGTATGAAGTACTTTGAGGTAATTAGATAAGAGTTACTCAGTGCTCTTGGAGGTGAATGATTCAACTTAGTATTAGGCTACAAATTACTGAACCCCCAAATATCCCATTTCAGTACACTGTGGTTCCTTCTTTGGGGTGAAACATTAGCATTTTGCATGCTCTTAACAAAGGAAATTGCCGCGGTCAGACTTAAAATGGTCATTTTCTCCGTCTTTTCACAACGATTTTAGGTTCCTAGACTGAAATATTAACAGTCTTGCTGAACCAGAATTATTCCACTTCTCTCGCTTTCTGCCTGCTTCTGTCAGAAAGCCACAGAGCATACAACTGCAGCGCACAGCTAACCATATAATTGATAACTCCCTAGTCTATTCACTGTGGGAATCTGTCAGTTAAAGTCTAAAGACACATACACATGCGCACACTATGAAAATGAACTTACATAAGTCTTCCTGTGAACTGAATGCAGCCAACATTTTGATGTTTAATTGGCTGGGTCCGGTTTACGAGCGCACACATGTATCTCAGCAGCAGCATACTGTACTCCGGCTCTGACAGATCTATTTAGTTGAAAGGAGGTGTATTTTCCCAAGGTAATTGCTCAGAATCATGCTTCCAAAGTCAAACTGATTCAAACTTTGCTTATTCGCTCCTTGCAGACACACAAATAGCACTATTTGAAAGCAAATGAAAAATCCATAGATCAATGTACGGAGCCTTTCCTACACATTGCCACAGAGGGAGTCTATTTCAAATAGGGCTGGTTGTCAGCGGCAGTTACTGCCAGCATCTTTTTAAATATACATCTTTCAGAGTAATACAGGTCTTTGAGATAATGAAAGATTTGCAACTACTATATTATCCACCAAGAAGAAATACATATACTTGAGCTGGGTATACTCCCACGCATAAGAATGTTCTTGCTAAGTGTGAAGAAAAAATAATTGACAGTTATTCAACTATTTGTGAATATTTTTTTCCTAGATTTATTCCTCTAATTAACAGGGTATGTCTGATAAAGTAGTCTCCAAATTTTTAGAGACTGGTTTTTCATGTGGGCCTAGTGACTGGGTGTGAAAGCATTTGGAAATCATTTCCCTATACCTGACATGGAATACACCACTCCAAATTACTCATTTTGCCCCTCTGCGGCTCCAAGTCAACAACTTTAAAAAGGCTTAGACTGTCTCGTCACATAGATGTCATGAAGACTACAGGTTATACTCATGTTTTACTTGTTTACGTAGCAGAATGGGTTCTAGGTCTTTCTATTGCTGAAGCATATAGCTAGTCAAAATTTCCTGAAGTTTGACATGAATTTCACCAATTTAAGACAATCAAGACACATTTGGCTTTCTTTTCTCCCTCCTCCCCGCTCCTCAAGACTATAAAGAAATTGAATGACTTCCAGAGCTTTCCAGTCTTTTCCAAGTCATGATTCAAAACCATTTTGGTAAAGAGTTAACCCCAGAAGGCTTTAGCACTTGAGCTACTCAAGGAAGGACAGCAGTTTATGAAAAATTTTCATCACAGTCTAAAATTTTCTTCTGGGGTGAACTGAATGGGGAGATAAAGACCATCAGCATCCTTATTAGCGCTGGCCAGCACAGGCTTGTGCTCCTATAGCACGCTGTTCGTACCACAACATCCACAAGCATCTTTCCTCCACCCAGCCTCTTAGATCAGGACTGCATCCCCCCTGTGCTGCAATACTTTTATAACTGACAATTTTTAGAGGTAATAAAACTTGGACAGAGAACACCTTCAACTGTGATGGGGAAAGTAAACATTCATAACCTCTTCTTCACCCCCTGGGTTACAATCTTTTACGGTTTCTTGGTCGTAGATGTTACTGTCAGATTTTCCTACTATACCCTATCAACCCCTGGACTTTGTCTTGATTCATCCAGGATTTTAAAAAGCTGACACTGTGACACATCTGGAGATGACCCTGACTATAAGGAAGGATCAGCTGTGTGCTCCCAGAATTAAAGCAGCTCTTTGACACCATTCCCAGAGTGTCCCTCCAAGCCCTTCATTTTCAAAGAAGATAATTATTCAAAGGACTGAACGGCACTCGCAGCCAGTGGCGCTGGCCTTCGTCTCCTTGAACATAATGCACTTCAAAACCTGCAGGGCCTGCTTGCAGTTCATGTAAATATAGGGGTATTTTTCCCATTTATTTCATTTTTGTCTCTTCTGAAAATATAAGCCAATGGAAAAATATTTTCACAAGGTATTACTACACATTAATGATAAAACTAGTGAGCATTAGTTCCAGAAGGGTACATTTTCAGTAATGATGAAAAAGGACATACAAATTACCATTACAGAGCTTCACAGGTCCATTTCTGGGCCAACCATGATTAAATTAACTACAAAAAGACACTTGACACCACCAGCGTAACACTTGACTGAATTTGGGAGTCATGCAGGGATCTCACTGAACACCGGGATGTTAAACAAACCCGTCTTACAATAGTGACCACGTTCATGAGTATTATTTAATACAGTGGGGTGCTTAGTACATTGCTAACGTTTCAACAAATGAAAATAAATTGTGCCTTTGTCTCCATCCATGTGTCTGCTAATAAACTGGTTTTTCAAAATACACAGCCTTGAAAAAAACAAACTCTTCAGCTTTTCAGAGAGATAGCTTTTAAGACAGCATAGCATGTTTTAGAGACTTCGGCTATTATTTAACTAACACATATTAATTTCACTCATCAGATGCTCATATTTTACCATCTCATCTGGAAGCTGGTTATTCAATTAATTGTTTTATTTCTATATATTTCAGTGCTTTTTACTGAATTCAATAAACTACCATTTTATCAATTCATTTTGTTAGCAGGCTGGTTTCTTCATTGGGCTTAATTTAATTTGATTTCCCTGTAACATCTGATGTATGGGGGATATTAAAAAACCTAGGGTACTTCTGCACAAAAATGTCTTTTTGGAAATAAAGACATTCACAAAACCATGCTTGCCGCTTAATTTTTTTGCCTCAAAAAATCCAACGCTACTTGAAAGAAGAAAGTTAAGAGTAAGTTAATTGCTTAACAAACCATAAAAAAAACATAGAAAAGAATGAAAAAGAAAATAGGGATATTCAAACTAGTGAAAAATCAGGACTATTTTTAATAATTGGAGTTCTTAGGGGCATGAGAATTATATATCAGTTTAAAAGCATGAGCAATGTTTTGAACTTTACAGAAAAAAAAAAACCCTGTGTCAATCCTTTCCTCCCCTGAAATAATAATTTCCCCTCAAAAGACCGCAAGCTTGTCACAACACATTTTGAGAACTACAGAACTGAGCACTCAGAGTTGAAAACTTTCATTTATAGAGCAAGAGGCTCAAAAAGAAGAGAGGCCAACACCCCGTGCCAGAAGTAAGCCTGCCGTTGTCATATCCTTGTGAGACTGTAGGATAATAAAAACTCATTGTTTTTTTAATCAGATAATAAGTCCGGAATGTTTTAAAGGAGTGTCTTTTACACCAGACAGGTTATTTCCATAGGCTAGTTTTTCATAGCCACTTTCGCATTGAAACCTCCAAGCTTCACGAAGATGATATTTCTAGAACAATTCTATTTCTCTTTTTTTTATCACCTTAGTAGTCTTTTCCCAGCTGTATCCACAGGGGAATGGAAATACTCAACTGCAAACGTGACAGCGCTGACTTCTGCAAAGTAGCTTAATTACTCATTACGAGATTCCATCAACAGAAGCTCCGGTCTGTGGTTTTGTAATAAGTGCCGTTATCTTTCCTTGGATTTTCGTTCCTTCACAAAGGGGGATATGGCAGTGCTTTCCACATCCACGTTTTATATGGAGAGGAATGAGAGAATTTTAATGCATGAATTTGATGTCATTAACAATGCTGACAGCTGTTTAATCCCAGAGGAAACAACAGCTGAGTCCCAACTGCACCAACAACAACAAAAAAAATAAATTAACTCTTCGATGCATCTTACTGAAGGTACACTACGAATCAAATGCTTCATGCCCTACCTATGTCTTTTGTCAATTAGTTCCAGAATCAGTAATCTCCACCGATGGGAAAACAAAAAGCTACTTCATCCTGACTGCTAGACTTAAGTTCAAAGAACAGATTTATTAAATGGTCCTGTTCTAAATTTCCCATTAATTAAAATTAAACTTCCCCCCTCCAAGAACTACAGTGTGAAATAAACCAACACAACAAATAATAAAGTACAAATCTGTGTGAGCCTGAGTTCCTGGGGGGGGGCGGGGAGGGAAGTAGATTAACCCCAAAGGACTTCTATAAAAATACGTTTTAAATGTATCCTGCAGCAGAAGTAGAAAATACAACATGGGATATGCTGCAACTCTGTTAGCATTTAATTTAAAATGGAACGTTTAGATACAACCTAATGACAGCAAATTTGCTTTGTTCTGTCCCCCCAAACAACACAAGGACTTTTTAAGGATACAGGACAAAAAGTAGTATTTGTAACATGTATGTTTGGAATATACACACACACTTCTCCTTTAATCTGTCTATTTTTTCATTGGTTACATTACCATTTTCCATGCACCTTTTAATTTTGCTACCAACTTAAACATTAAGGACACAAGCGATAGCCGATTAAGACCTATCTTTACAATCTGCAGTTCTCAAGTAACAGATAAAGCTTTATAAGCCCCATCTTGGGAAGGCTCCCATTCATTTAGAACATCAGACTTTAAATAGATGTCTAAAGTATTTACGTTATAAACAGCAACATTATATGAATGTAAATCTTGTTCTTTGTCCGACCGTCCTCCCTTTAAGAGCAGCTGTTTCCCTTCATCTGGGAGAGGGGCTGCCTCTGCGGCTCGCCCGGGTTCCCCCTTCCCGGGGACGCGGCCACCCCTCTCCTCCCGCGTCTGATCCCTGATCCCAGGGAGGGCTCCGAGACCTCCGAGCGTGACGGCACGAGCTGGACGAGCTCTGGGATCCGGGGGAAGCAGCGTGTCAGCAGGTTGATGAACTTGAAGCCTGACATCATGAAGAATGCAAAGGTCTCCCTATTAGGCTAAATGAGACCACTTTGGGCACAGAAAATGTGCTACTCAAATACTTTATAAGCAGACACGTGCAGTCATATTTTCTTACAGTTAATACAGCAGAGAAAACAGATTTCTACCTTCTGATGTTCGGAAACAGTTCACTCTCAATAGGGGAATAGTATGTGACAAATGTGCCAGACTTCTTTTTTTGTGGCAATATTGCTCTTTGCAAATGGCACACATCCAATCCAATTGAATGTAATAAAATGAAACAATCTGTGCCATCTTCAATGGGTTTAATCTATACCATGTTAATGAATCCTTAAACAGACGTGCATGATGTTTTCCTGAAATACGTGTAGTTATACTGCGCTCAGTATACTTGTCAGCTTGAAAATAATTTCTGCTTGAGAGACCACCTGCTATCATCATTGTATTTAGAAGGAGCTCATATTTATTTGGAAAAGAGAAATAATAGTTAAATAAAGCGACTTCTCTTACCCAAGCAAAGACAGTAAAATGGCTTGGATCCTCTCTGCACACTCAGGGATTTTGTTTCCTCTTTCTTTTTCCTCTTTTTCCTTTGTACCAGCTGCTTCAAAAAACTTCTGGTATATTTGTACTCATACAGCAATAGGCAAATGCTGCTTATTATGAACTCCCAGTGTTCCCCCATTTCCTTTCCGTTAAACTAAAATATTAGAGTTGAAAAGATGAAGTGAGTTATGTTACAAGTTTCAGACATTATGCAATATGGGTTTCATTACACTGTATCATATAATTTTAGGTTATTAAACATGCCAGAAAAGCACATTTGGACTTGATGAAACACCCAACTATTAGAGTATGCTGTATATTTTTTTTTCTTCTATTTAGAGTCTGAAAACAGAACAAAGAAATATAATGCTTCTACTCCCTAGCATTTATCTGCTGCAAAGACAGAGTAAATTAGATCAACCTTTCCTAAAAGACACCTAAAATAAACCATATCTTTCTGGCAAGTGCTATTAGCAAAACCACTACTTTTCACCCACAAGAGAATAAAATAATTAATCAATAAGCTTGTGAGAAACTGTATGAACACTAGACTACAATGTATAAAAGGACATAAAAAACGTTCAGCCACATAGCTCCAAAGTCAACAAACCGACCAACTACCTGTGCAACCTGAAGCACATGACTTGTCCGACTGACTGCT
This sequence comes from Phaethon lepturus, assembly GCF_000687285.1. Taxonomy (NCBI): domain Eukaryota; kingdom Metazoa; phylum Chordata; class Aves; order Phaethontiformes; family Phaethontidae; genus Phaethon; species Phaethon lepturus. The sequence goes on along the minus strand of NW_010552446.1, from coordinate 158,232 downwards.
TGATGCTATCAGGACTATACTCAAGCTACATGTGAATTTATGTGATTTTCTGGTTTAGTAACACAAGTGTAAAAGGGTGAAGTTCACCACCATGCAAAGGAATCATGAAATACAACTTTTACTCTTAAAGCAGTAACATTAAAAAAAGAGAGAAGGGAAAATTTACGTATCAGTTACTTGTGCGCTAATCTGGACTATCAGCTTTAGAAAGTGAATTTTAGCAAGGCACAACAAGAGTTTTTCTTTTCCAAGAATAAGCACATTTAAAGCACATACTTGGTCAAAATGTAATATGCAGATGATATGTTTGTGGTTTCTCAGTGTTAGTGTGCACTAGAACGTTATGCAGTGCAGAAAATTGACTAAACTTATATTGGTTTGAACATGATCAGGTAAAAATAAGTTTTGCACTGCCGAGGGACCCGTAACAGTTACTAGCCACCAAACCCCAGATACTTATTCTTTTTCTTGACATATAACATCAATTTTATACCAGCTTGCCATTGTGATCAGGTTTATCTCATTGTATGTATGCATGATCTTCAGGGTTTTTTGCGGGAAAGCCCCTCCTACTTGACAGCAGAGGTTACAGGACTTAATAGATGTTAGATGATTCTACTTTCCAAGCAGTAGAATTTGCTCCTTATTTTATATCCTCATATTTGTGCATAACTTTAAAGGTGGAGAGAACTAACTCAATGTCCCAAAAAAGTTTCAGCTGGCAAGGATTCTGGCTTAATAGCCACAATTGTCTGTGGAACAGCAAACCACAGTGTCAACATGGTAGAGTCTATGTACCCTGTTGTTCTCGGATCAAACAATTTTACAACACGACAGAATTTTTATGCTTAGCATGAACACATTAACTGCAATAGGTTTTTTTGGGAAAAAAGTTGTTGGGTTTTTTTGTTTCTTAAGATGATGATTGCTTACCTCAATAACGGATTGCTGCCACAACATGCTTTACATCAGGTTATCTTAAGAAACCACATGGAAGTGTCAGTTGTGTTACTGCTAAGCAGCATTTCTGATACAGCACGTCTGAGTAGCTGGACCTCCGAGACTTTGCTAATTTGTTTCCTGGTGTAATTCCAAGTGTTGGTTGTGAACCGAGAAATGCTTCGTTTTCTTTTCTGTGGTGGTTGTTACAGAATCCTCCTGTGTTCAACGGTGAAAGTTAAGACTACTGAACACTCAAGCTGACTATATCTACATTTGCACAACTGGGAGTAACAGGTCTTATTTTTCAGGGAACACATAAACCCAAATCTAAATCCACACTTCTTCTGAGTCAAGGAAGAAGAGATTAAAAGCATCTGTAGAGCCATCAGGAGGTGACAACTGTGGATCATCACAACCCTGAGGACATCCCTGTGATGTTGAATTCTTTGCTAAGGGGTAGTAGAACATAAAAGATAGTGGGTTTATTTTCAGGATTCAGTATTTCAGTGGATGAGAAGAAATCCCAAATTAAAAAAAACAAAGTCAGCTAATTTATGGAGACAAATAGAAACACAAAAAAATAAAAGGAAAAATACTGATAAATATTGTGAAGTTCTAAGATGAAAGCCAAACACTCATATACTTTAACTTCTCAAACACTAAGTGATGGGACAAAAATCTTCTGTGATGTGGTTTTAGTAGATTTTGATAATCTTCTCTTCAGATGGGATTTAAAAGAAAAATAAAATGCTTTTTGTTGCATTTTCATGTTTCTATTACTATTCTGGTGCAAACTAAACAGAAAAATTGTATAACCGTATAATATCTTGAAGAAGCCTTTTCAACATCACCAGCTGAATACGTACTTTTAAAAAGTTTGCTCCTACTAAATGCAAACCAAATTTCCTTCCAAAGCTACAGTGATTACTCCTGCACACTGTTCCCTTCTGCATTCCCCAGTTTTTCTAAGTCACCAGTAAATTCAGCAGCATTGCATCTCATTTCAGGAATTCTTTGAGATAGAGATTATTTCTGGTCAGGAATGACAGAAAGCATGTTGTACAGAACATTTCTGCACCAGTAACAGAATATTTTACAGAGAATAATTCATATTGTTTTAAATAGGAAAAAAAATTCTTAAGATTTTGATGAGAATGAACCAGAAGACACAATATTGGCAATGAGGGAAGTCCAGGCTGCCAGAGGTCAAAGGGGACAGTAAAAAAAAAATTGTTACAACCCAGAAAGCTTTGTGTAACATTCCCTCCAATACAAAAAAAAAAATAAGATTACATCAAATTATAATGCAACCTCTTCTAGAAACTAAAGTCAATTGATTTTCAATTCGTGGATACAAATATTCATCCAAGTCCTACTCATTTAAAGGGTGGCAGACTTAAAGATTATTTCTGTGGCTGTGTTAAATGTCTTGTTCAATTTACTTCAAAACTGTGCAAAGGAATGATAACTTGCAAAATCAGAGTAAGTTGGTGGGTGCTATATGTTCTATCAAAATGTGGGTTTAAATTATTTCAGAATCATAAAATCCTTCCACAGAGAGTCCTTTGAAACTGCAAATTAAATCTAGAGCTTCTATGAACTGTATCCATTTTTACTGGAAGCATATATTTCCATGGGGGTTCATACCATCTTTTTTGTCTAGTTACACTAGCTAATAATGCAGTGAATTTGCAGTAATAGTGTAAATGTTATTTTGATGACATTACCTGATTAAATTAAAGATGACATTAAAGGGGCCATTTCAATAAGAATCAAAACCTCAAAAAGCAACTGTGGTTGAACACTCAGTCAGTCTTAAAAAGACAACACAACATTTCACTCATCTAAAGATTAGGGATGGACTGCAAAATAAGCCCAGACGACATTTTACGTTAAAAAAGGTTAGTCTTCAAACTATGACAACATAATGGTTTAGGACTTGTGTTTTCACGAGGGCACAATTTGAATCTATTCACATAAAAATGGTTCATACAGCAACAAACAAATATGCAGCAAGTAAAACCGAAGACAGAGGTTTGAGAACTGAAATCATATTTGCTGGCACAGTGACAATAAGCCACCAGAACCATTAAAAAAAAAAAAATCAAGGACAGAAGTATGTCACCTTCCTCACCACAGGATTTTACCAAATTGCTGAAATTATGAGAAACCCACTTATACCTACATATGGCAGAAGGGCACAGAACAGAAGAAAAAGAATTTTATGTGAGTTATAATTACTGGGAGTTTTCTGGTGCATATTACTAAAGAAGTTGTAAAATAAACTCCTCGTATGAGCTACACATTGGCATACATAAATCAAGCGACCGCTTGAAAAATCCCTCAACTTAAGCTCTCAGAGATAGATTCTATCTAAAGAAACATTCCTGAAAAACGTGACTGTGTTATGGATTTAAGAAGCTTCGCGGGAAAAACGCTACAGAATTAAAGGCACGCAGCACCTGGGCCCCATCCTTCCCACAGCCAAAACACCAGGAGCGGCGACAGCTCTGCTCTCCGCAAAGGAATTCATGGTCTCTGCGAAGTGGCAGGCTCCGGGCAGACGAGGACGATGCTGCAGAGCAGGCTTGCTACCAGAGCCACGCGTGGGAAGTCTGCTCTTCTCTGCGACCTCGGAGAGGCATCTCTGCGCTTTATAAATTGCGTGGTCAACGTGCGGGAGCGCATGACGCCAGCGACTCCCCGTTTGCTCCAAGGCTGTGCTGCCAAAGTTCAGTTTATAGTTGCATCCTGCTACAAAGTACGTATATTTTGGAGACTTCCCCTCTCAGTATAGATACTCATAAACCTGAATTTTCACTTTCTTCATAGTCCCTGTTTTACATAAGATAAAGCCAATCCCACTGACAGCACATGAGTAACCAGCTGATTCCGGGGGGCTGACCGTGGGCAAGCGTCCATCGGGAGGTGGCTTGAGGTCAGGCCGTCAGCAGAAACCTCCCAATTTCTGCAGCTCTTACTAAAAATACAATTTAAGCCATATTAAGCTCCAAAACAAAAGCTTCAGGAAATATTCACAAGCCAGGAAGACGTACACCTACAACACACTTGTCAGACAAAAACCTTCATAAACTTGTAGGTTTGCAGGTGAACGCATCAACGCGAGAGAATTGGGGGTAAATTCAAGTATGAGAACACAAATAGCTGCCCCCATACTGCCAACGGAAAGGTGTCTTACCAAAAAAACTGCCAAGGGTCAGCAGACGTGGTATTGAGACAAAATACTTGTAGTGTTCTAAGTACTACTTCAAGATAATTATTTGCAAATACTGACTTTTTAGTGGATATTGCTGTATTGTATTCATGTTAATTACAATATATACACAAAAAAGCACCAGTGGTAAAAAAAGCAGAGCGGGTATTCTTTGACACACTGGCATATAATTTATAAGTCACAAACTCTTAGGGCATGAATTGTTGAGGACATCATAAATCTTACAGCTACTACATTACAACAATTATTATATATAAAGACATTCTGTCACAGACCTTGAAAACCATGAGCTTCTACTGTTGCTAGTTACTTGCTGTCAGGGGTTTGTTCTTTTATGTTCTACTGAAATTCAGACATTTGATGCCATGTTTCTCAAAATACTAAACAGTAAGTTTTAAAAATGGTAGTCCCATCCAGTAAATCTAGTCATATCCTTTAAAATAGACCTGCATGTATGGCATTGATTATGCAGACGGTATTTGCACATGTGTATTTTCTGGTACTCAATGAAGTAAATAGCATCAAGTTTTTATTCCCATCACCATGATAAAGTTTTTGGTGAGGCGTTTCCATTAGAATCATTGGGCATAACACTCCTCATAAACCTAGCCGGTATACAAACCATAAGCAATATTGCCCAATTCCAGTCTCTCTTCAACTGTTACTGACGTATAATTTAGAATTTGAGAGCAAGATAATTGCTGATGACATAGAAAACAAACCTCTTTGGCGAATTCTCCAGTTTTTATTGGAACTGTAGTTCTAATACTGCCAAAATTATTTCAAACACACTAATGAATTCAAAAAATGATAGAAAGTTAAACCACAGGGTTTTCATTAATCACTGAAGCCAAGTATAAAAATTAAATATGAAAATGATGTATATATTTTCATGTTTCTTTTAAGGCACAACATAACTTTCATATTAAATTCTTAAGTTTGTCAGTCTTTCTTGGACAATGAGTATACATCAAAAAATCAATTGACTGAATTATTACTATGGTATTTTGCACCTACTTCACCAAAGGAAAAAAAAATATATATATAATTAAATGCAGTAAAGACTGCACAGCACTTCTGTCTACCAATACCACATGCACAAGGGTTATTCGCTCCAGCTCCTAGATCATGTACTAAGGATGACATTAAGCAATTCTAAAGACAGAGCAACAGACTTCCAGAAAGGGCATCCTCGTTTCACTGAGCAGCCCAGCACCCACAGCACAGGCCTCTGGGACACATTTAAGAGAGCCCTTAGCTAATGAGTATGTGTCCAGCTCAGAAGGGTTACCATGCCCCAATTAAAATTTTGACATACAGCTGCCAATGGTAGAGCAAGCATACAAACTTTGTTATACCTATCCATACTCTAAGGTAAACCACTTTTTAAACATAAAAATCTATCTCCCAAATTACAGTTGACAAAGAGAGGTGAAATATTGTCACCAGCATAACTGAGTGAAAAACGTCGAGATATGGTTCAGAAAATATTGATATCTATTTTGGGGGAGAATAAGTTCACCTTTGTGATTAAGAAAACTGCTGCACTAGACTGAAACAAAATATTTTGTTAGGTCATCATATGCCACAGACATTCATATACCTTGAAACGTGTCTTCAGATCAGACCATTAGTAATCACAAGCTAAATAAACAGGTTGAGAAAAAAAAAACTAAAGAATTTTGCAGGGTTGGTACTAAACTGGATTTTCCTTATGCCTAGAAAATCCAACTGAGCATCACATAAGATCTGAAAACAACACAATCATGCTTTCAAGCGGAAGAGGGTATTATCTTGAATTGGACAGATAATGTCAGGAAGAAGCCATCTGATTCAACACTAGGTTATTTAAACTGTTTTTCCCCTTACAAAATGAGTTGTCACTGTTCCTCACATTCTTGGCTGCAACTCTTGTTACTAATGCCTTTACCAGGTCCAACTGGCCTATCTCATCATCTTGGTGAATGTAGCTGACATTCAGAAACAGCCCAGGAGCACCAGCCACCCTTTTTATTAGTAAACAGCGCCTGAGAGGGAAGTATCTAGTCTATACATTTCTACTGATATTCCCCAAAAGGTCACCCAAAGGTACTGTTAGTACTGCAGGTCAGTCAAACACCTTGCACGTCCTCCAGATAGAGTAAAGCAAGGGTTGGAAAAGGGGATTAGAACAATAGGAATGTGTTCAGCTGTGAAATTAAAAGTAGGACAGCATGACATGCAACATTATGTGTTGAGCTGAGTCAAAACCAGTAATTAGGCTAAGCTAAAATACGAACATACTTGTAATCAGAACAAATGTGTGTTTTGTGTCCACTGCATTCACTCATAACAAAATTGGTTTCCTACCCATCCCAAAGCACCTCATTACCTTCCCCATGTCCTCAATCCCATCTGTGGTGCCTCTAGTCCCTCCTATATCTTCTAACCACTATATTTCTTCCTTCCCTTGGAGCCCCTATAGGGTTACCTCCCCAGGTGCCCTTAGCTCCTCCATTTCTTTACCTTCGTGTTGTCCTGACAGCTGGGCAGGAGGTAACCCTTGCTGTGGCCAGCCTGGAGCTATGCCTCTGCTGTCCGGCTGGCCAGGGCACACATGCCAACTGGCAGCCAGCAGCTACTCAGCAGATGTAGAAGCTGATTTTTTCCTACCTTTTCTGCAGCAAGAGCACTAATTTGAGCCTGTCTTCTGCTTACCTGCCAGCTTTCTGTAATTCGGGAGGCACTCAGCTATCTTGAGATTTCAGACCTATTTGGTTGAAGCTAGCCCGAGTTCAAAAGTTAGTGGGAGGCACCGACTGACAGACATGTACGCAAACTAAAGCATAAGCATGAAAACACAAAACCAGTTCTGTCGTAAGAGCACAGATGTTAATAAATAGCACCACAGCAGCAGGTTCCAGGCTGCAAGTATGGTGAAGAAGTGCACACAAGCAATGTATCGTTCATCTAAATAAGCATTTGCAGCATTGCTACAGACCAGAAGCACGTGTTTGTGTACACATGGGTGTACATTAAACTCAAAATAAATTGTCCATCCCCGAAAAATGCAGTGGATACATCGTGACTACAGACAGGCAGGAAAACAATACGTAACTTAAAAAATTTTTTTTTTCTCTAAGTGAAACAACTTAATGAATACCCACAAGATCAGAGTGTTTAAGTGACTACCCATTTCCCCTGCCACGTTCTGAAAAACACCAGACTGTTCTTTCCTTTGACTTCTTGCAGCTTGTCCTTGGTCACAAAACTGTAACCTAAGAAAAAAAATATTTAATTGCTAGTGTTTTATCAATGACATGATTATATATCCACTGCAAGGTAAATCAACCTGAACTTTGCCAGAGAGCAATGCCCTCAAATGATTGCGAAAGCAGCCTAACGTTATTTTTGGGACACTTTCTATATACTTGACTTTTATAGATCTGAAATTAGGTTTTCAATTTAGCGTACACAGAAAGTAAAAACTGTTATAAATAGTTGATAGGTGAAACATCATTCTTTACAGTGCCAAAGACTGTAGGATATGAGGCAGACCAATTACTACACTGAGCAATGCAAAGTATTATCCGCTGGCTTTATTATAATAACAGGTTATCTGATTACAGCCTGTGTTTTCTGGCCTCAGCACAGACTACATTCTCCCACGCCACTGGTGGTACGTTTTAGAAATCCATTAACAGCCAGTTCACCCAGGAAACTTGAGATTTCTGTATTGAAGCATGAAAATTAACATTCCTCATGCGAACGTCCAGTTGGAGCAGCTGTGCTCAATGTGTGCTCAATAGCACCTCCCAAAAGAAAAGGGAACACCTTTTCACTCTCATCTGAACTTAAAGTAAAAATCCTCAATGCACCTGTCCTTCAGACAGACACAGAAATTTAGCTATAGAGTAAGACATAAATGCAGGAGACTTCTCCCCCTGCCCCCTTTTTTCTTTTAAATTTTGAAGCTAATGACAATGTTTCTGTCTTTACTGCTTCAGGCACAGGCAAGAAGTAAATACCATATTTTCTCAAGCTGCTTAAATTTTTTTTAATCAAACTCATTTGCTGGGTATGAAAGGTGGCATCCTGATTTCTTATTTCATTGGACTTTTTTCACTTCTTTGATAGCTAACTAAAATATTTAACAGAAGGCTAATTTGTTGTCCTGTTTATCGGAAAGCCTAATTTTAAGTAGTGATTAGAAGTTATTTGGGCTTTGAACCCCAGAAAGACTCCTCCTTGCAGATCCACAGTCCAACAGCAATCATATAACCTTGCTTTGGTATGTCAGGTTTCACAGACACAGCATGAATTTCTACAAAATGCCCCGATATTGGTCAAGGAAGACAAGTATCACAGCAAAGAAATGCAACTTCAGGATCAAAAAAGAGGCTTCTGCAAAATTTTGACCATAAAATAGGGGTTTAAAAAGTTATGGTTTCTGAGGGTCATTGGAGGGAAGCAGAAGTAACAGTAGTAACGAAAGTAGTAAATACAGGATGGTATTTCTGAGCACTGCTTGGAATTGCTTGAAGTAGCTTGCTTTTTACAATTCACTTAAATAGAAGTAACCCAAAGCCAGATTCTTGGGACTGTACCAACCTAAACGTCTTCATAATATTACCTTTTCCCATAAGCTGTTACTTCACTTTCCCACAAGAATGGTACGTGATTACAAATGAAAGACAATGTGGTCCCATCTTGAATGGGAAGTGAGCTGTGTCCTGCAGTTATAATTAAGGAGGGCAGTGGCCCATGAAATCTTTTCACCAGGAAAAGAGCCACACCATAAAAATATCTGCAGTCCTGATGTATAAGGTGTACTGTTTTATAATCAATATTCATTCATAACACTCTATAAATGGGCATTTTGTAACCTGATGCTGAATTTAAAATGCATTTTGTTTAAAAAAAGATGGTTTTGAGGGTAATCAAGGACAAAGGACAGCAGGAGTTTAGAGCTTCTCTGCTGATATAAGCCAGCATAACATGGATGACCAGCAAGAAGCTTTTCTCTTTATCTGAAGTGTACCAAAACCTTCAACTGGCCTTTACACAGTGAAGTGTTAGAGAGGAGATCCAGCGTCTTTGAGCTAAATTAGGTCAATATTATATGCAGGACAGGATTTTATGAGGGTAGGGGCAGAAAGCTGTCACTTTCTTTTAATTTCAATAAACCATACACAGCATCTTTTAAAAATTAACTAGCTCATAAAAGTTCATCAGTCCTGAATTGTAATTAATTTCCACGTGCAGAAAGATCGTTTGCCCATAGGTGTTGCTTATTCATTTAAATCAGAGCCACTGCAGCTACCTGACAATTTATTAAAACAGTTCTTGATGAATCCTAGCCTTATTTAACAGCTTTAAAACACTGAAGCATTAAAAGAAAATGGCGATACCCATATACTAACACAGGTAAAATTGCTATCTGCCACTCAGAGTAGGTGTTGAGGTAGAACAGTACACGCAGAATTCCTGATCTCGGCTACAGCATAAAGATCTTCAAAGCCTGACACTAGCGTAGAGACAAAATTCACACATGGTGCCCTCATAATGGATGTCAAAAGGAAAAAAAAAAAAGGCAAATATACTATACAAACACCTTAAAACAGGGGTGACAGTACTTGTGCCTCCTTATCCAGGTGAACCATTTTTATCCATTGTATACACTACTGTTGAATACCTGAGCTCAGTGAGAAAAGCAAGTCTTCTGCTGTAATGACATAACAAATATTACTATATATCACGTCTTTTAAGAAATCTACAGAAAAAGAGATTGCATTATTTCCCACAAGCAGCTGCTATCTGTATTCAACAAGCTCCTATACAACCTTCCCACAAGCTGTAGGACAGAGCGTGTGTTTTTTCAGCCATGATCACCTCCTGTTTACTCATTAAAAAATACAATCACAGAAACACTAGGTTGGAAGGGACCTTCAAGATCATCAAGTCCAACCATTAATCCAGCGCCACCATGTCCCCTAGACCATGTCCTGAAGCGCCACATCCACACGTTTCTTGAAATGTGGCATATTGCTGAATTTTATGCCACTTACAGCTTTAATACACATTTTTTGCATGGCTGATAAAATGCATCTTCTCTCCCTCCTAGCATACCTATGTGCTCAGTGAACACAGGAGTGGGACCCCAAGCCCCACAGGAGTAGTGCCCGTGAGCAGGTAAGCTTACGCTCCCGGTAATAGTTTCTTAGCCCTCAGCAAAATACACTTTCACAGGAACAGGCTCTCCTAAACCCTGTAGAAAGTCAACCTCTAAACTGCCAAGCCTTCAGATTCAGGGTTCAGATACCCACATATGTAACTGGAGCCTCCAAACTATAAAGTTCAAAGCTTTCGTATCTTTCCAAACCGGATCCAAGCAGGGCTCATTACATCTAAACAACAGTGTCTGCAGAAATTTCAGAAATAAATAGTGAGTTTGACCTTGACTTGATCTCTCAGTTTCCACTGCAGAGGAAGCTCTGAGCTTCATGTTGGCAGCGATAGGCTTCCCTCATCTATGCTCTGGTCTTAATAAAGGGTTTTGTAAGCACATCCAAGAGAAAAAAAAAAATTGTAATGTCTATAAGGAAATAAAAAGATTTCATTCAGCCTTCTATGAATTACAAATTAAAAAATTTCAAAAGAGTAGTATTGTTTTAAACTCAATAAAAAAAATTAAGAGATACTAAAAATACCAAGCCACTCACTTCTTTCCCCCATTCACATGTCCAAAACAAACAAAAAAAAAGCCAGGTAGTCAATTCAAGCATTTGAAGTTTAAGAAATGTCACCCCTTGCCTTGCTACAGTCTACCCTTTGTTTTCAGTATGACATGCTTCCAGTGGGGTATAAACATATGGAAGGGTGTAATAGAAAAAAGTTTATTTTAACACAGATACACAAGGAAGCAGAATTAAACTGGTACAGGCCAGCATGATGTCTGACCTTTCCCAACTTTTTGAGTACTGGGAGTCTCAAATTAGCAATTATTTAATATAATACTATTTGTTAAAATGTCTAGATAATGTTCTGAATTTAATGCCCACTTCAATATTCCATTGATGTTTTCTTTTGTTCTATTCTTAGACACTGGCAATTTTGCTTCACTACCATCACCTTTATCTATCAATTCTGGTCAAAACGTGTTTCCCCAAATCAAGGCCTTTCTCCCTGGCTCATTACAGGTAATGACAAGTTGCTATCTCAGAGCGTTCTCAAAAGTTCCCTCTCCAGAGCAAACGGATGATTTCAAAGTATCCGCACAAATAATACTGTGTAATAAATGTTGACTTTTCACATCAGGCTAGTTACAGGTTTAATAGAGACCTGCATTTATCCCAAGTGGCATCAGACTCACTGGTAAAATTATTGCAATATTGCGTTGTGAAAATACAGAAAAAATACTGACAACACAGAAAGAACCCTCTTCCCACCCAGTACAATATATAGAAGTTGGTGAGTTCAAGAGGCAGAGACAGTTTTATTAATGCAGCAAAAATTGGGTCTGAGTTTAAGAAGCAAAAATACCCATAAAATAGCACTAACCCAACCAGTCTGAAAAAAAAAAAGTTTTTGTCTGTACTTTAACTCCTCTTCCCAGTTGACCTCCTGCTACATAGTGAGGCAGAGAATGCCCTGCTATATTGGAAGTATCTAAGAAATAGTTGGCTTCCTACCCAAACTAGAAAACTGAGGGTCAGAGTGTCCCCCCAGCTAAACAAAGGGAAGGTAAAAATTCATATGGTAAAGCTTGTTCTGAAATTTTGTTCGGTTTTGTTGTAATTGTAACATAAAAAAGCCCTAATTATTAGGGAAGAACACACACAAACAGGATTCTCCTCCCCCCCATCCCAAGATCACATTGTGGAAGATGCAAATACAATATATGGCAGAAAAAACAAATGCACTGTTTTCCAAGTGCTCTCCCCTACGGTAAGATCATGCCATGTGAAGTGGTCCATTTCATAAGTCTGTCCTCCTCATCCCTAGTTGCATACAGGACTACTATGAGCTCCTGAATCCAATAGTGTTTTCAGCCTCTATTGACAAAAAAGGACTTTGTTTGAAGCGAGGTAATGATGCAGTTACAGAGGGGCAGTGGCTGAAGCTCGGTCTCAGGGGCTTTCGTCGGCATAGCCATACAGCTGCAAAGGAGAGGCAACTAGCACAAACAGAAAGAAGAAATAATCAACCCATGCTACATCCCTGACGTGTTTTCAGTGCTCGTGGCATTAATTACAATGTGTGCCTAACCCTCTGCACTACCACATAACCAAATGTTTTGCCTGAATTTTCTCTTCATCCCCACAATAGATTTATCACTGGGAACCCAGCTATTTCCTACTCATCTGTTCACCACCCCGGTATATCTGCTTGTTTATCTATCTGCAAGAAGGCTTCCAGAAGATGTTTCTGTGCCAAACGTGGTGGTTGCTGTAGATAGGGACTAATCATAAACGTAACTGAAATTCATTGTACTGATTTTTTTATGTTGCAAACAATGGCAAAGGGTAGAGAGGACAATACTTGCTATCCTCAATATTATGGAAAAGTTTGGAGCTGGGACTGGAAACCATTAGAAGCAATGCTTGGAGAATGGGAGTACAGGGAAATCAAGAGGCAAAATATGAGATGAAAATGTTTCTGGGAACATTGACACAAAAATGCAGCCAACGAATTTTTAAAAGAGTTTTTATGTTATTAGTACTATTCAGGAATGAGGAGCTCAAAGCCCCACACGTTTCTCATTTCACTTTGGAAGATACGGTTGTCGTGCTCATTTTTCCATTTCTGACACTCTGAACAGTAGCAAAGCAAATGTCTTTAGAGACAATTCGGCATATATCAGTCAATTTTAGATACCAGCTTAGTTTACGCTTGTGTTAGGGAGCCGGAAGCTCTGCACCAGCAGTTCGTTCACAGATTTCACAAGTTAAATTCAGCAGACTTCATCCTACTGACGTGAAATCTAGTGTTCTGACCAAATTTCACTCAGTGTTTGAGCAATGCCATTTTTCTACACTTTGCTACCCACAGTTTCCAAGGCTGATGAATGGCCTTTGTAGAACACGAAATTTCCATGGCTTTGGCAAGAACTTTACAAACTATATACATGTTTTGAACTGTCACTTTGAGGTCTTAATTTACATACTTTGACTTGTGCATGAAAAGCAATTTCAAGGTCAGCTTCTGTGAAGAAATACTGGGTAACTCCATTAAAAGTCTACTGGCACTTTGCATATTTATTTTTCTTCCCTATAGTATGCATGGGATCTCATAAATCAGGATAAACAAACATCAGAGGTCACACATAGAAATACACTGTGCACACCTACACACAGCACAAAGGTATACCGCAAATACCCAATTGCCTCAAGAGTAACAGCAAAGAAACATTGCTCCCTAAAAATGTATTTATTTCCAGGGGTACAAGGTTGTGACAGATTGGAAAAAACCACACCTACAGTCCTTGCACATTTGTGGAAGTCACAATCTGTCACGATACGTGGAGCCCAAACCCTGCCTATAGCGCAAATTATGCAAGAAAACAAAAATAAGCCAAACATAAGAAATCATAAAACAACAACAACAACCTCACAAGGTGCTTCCAGCCATCACCTCTCTCTGAAGAGGTAAGATTTTATCAGAGATTGTGAAAGTCTCATTGCAAACGTTTACTAGATTAGATTCTGAATTCTTCTGGAAACGCAATCAGGTTGTATTGCCTTATCAACACCACTCGTCGCCTCCAGGATTGCTGCCTTTGCTGTTCACCTCTCATCCTTGCAGAACCATATCGCTCTTGGAAGCAAGGGGAAAACCCCAAAACTCATTACAGTCATGAGTTTTTATGCCACACCTGAGGCAACAGATTGCAGGAACGGAACTCCGAAACGCAGCAGAGCTATGAAACCAGCATTGCTAAAACAAGGGCTATGAGAGCACCAAAACTAATTAATTTAGACAGGAGAGAGGCTGCTTTGCACCAAGCTCGGCGACACAGACCGTAAAACACCATCCTGTGCTGCCAGACAGCCGTTTTGCCCGGAGTTGCTACCTTACTGTGCTATTTTACCATTTTGTTTTTTCTTGAAGGCTGCAGCCATGTGAATAACATGGGATAGGAACACTGTGTTTAGGGAACCGTTAAAAACCACTCCATTTTGAACTCGATTTTTGCAAGTGCATCTGTTAAAAAAAAAAAGTCTGCCATTTGTTGGAGCACCAACAGTATCAAGCCATTATTACATTTAATTGTAGAAGATAGGTCCTGAAACTGGAAAAACAGCATCAAGGGTTTTTCATATGATGCCATGATTATACAGAAATTTTTTAAAAAATGGTCTTTGGCTTTGCTGAAGTATATAAATCGCTTGGTCAATTGTGTGCATGGAGGTTTGTAAAGTTGATTGCTCTAAAAAAACCCAAACCCAAAAAACTTTTAATTTTTTGTGTTAAAACCTGCTTTTTCAGGGGGAATCATGGGGGCTTTTTTTGGTTTCTGGGTCAAAACTACCAGCATCCAAGATGTCAGGAAAGGACTCTGAATATCAGAGTGTAAAATCTTAAACTTCACTTACTGGAAAAAGTTACAGCCCACTGTTGATGCCACCCCCAGTTGTGGAAGGCAGAAAGGAGCATTAACTGTGGTGTCTATGGACACTAATGGAGACTTACAATTATTTCGTGAGAAATAATCTCCCGTTATGAACTACAGGCCAAAGTCAGGCCTTCCCCTTTGTGCATGGTTGTAAGCTTGGATGGGACGATGCTCCCGGTTTCCCTGCCTCAAAGCGAGTAGGCTGCGATACACACACTGCCCTGATCATCCCGACCGACAAACTGCAGGCCTCAAAGAGCGATTTGATGTTCATAATGATCAGATCTCTTCCTAATATGACCTAGGACAGGTATCTGTCATAAACCAAGAGGTTTATGGCCCCAAAGAACAATGGTGGCGACAAGAGGGGCATGCTACTGGACAGTAGTTTATCACTACAAGTAACTCTCCATCGTCCAAATTACCGTGCTCCAGTAGACATACTGTCTCCTTTTTGACCGAGTCAAGATGAAGAAAGGCTAGCCCACGACTTGGCATGGAGTAAGGCATGAGAGAATGAGCAAGCTGAGGATCAATACAAAGAAAATAGAGGTGACATTAATTGCTTGGAGCATTAATAGACCATGTGAGAGTCGAAGCTAGCTTAGTTTTGAAAACCAAGGGTGCTCACCTGCCATTTGTGATTTGGTTTTGCTGGAACGGCCACAAATGTCACTTTTGTCCGTCGAGCTCTGCACAGCCTAAGACTGGGCTCTGACAGAGAGACGGTAGCAGAAGGTTTCCCTGGGGTGTTCTGCAGGGGATGAATGCAGCATTAGGCACCCCAGGATGCAAGAGATGAGTTACTCGTACCACATTTTTGTTCAATCGTTTTTAAAACTTGGCAACACGCTCAGTGCCTCTTGATGGGTTCATTGTAGTTATTCTAAACATAAAACCACCACCAAACCCCTCCAAATCTAAATATATAAAACTTCAGTTTTAAAAGCATATTTTTCCAAGGCTGCTCCTACTCTTGATCTTTTACTCAGGATTAATCACACCTAGACCACAGCTTTAGTATTTTTCTTTCAAGATCAGCGATTGCTGGACACTTTATGATTCTGGAAGAATAATAAAAAAAGAAAACTTCTATAGGAAAGCTCTGTGCTGGCAAGACCAAACTTGGAGCCTCAGCACTTGCAAATGGCCTCCGAGAGCCCCCGGTAGTTGTTGACTAGTAAAGACTGAAGTAGTTTTGTTGCTCCTGTTGCAAACACTTACCTTCTGAATCCTCTTGCTAATGAAATCAGCTGGCAGCCCTTCAGTTCAGTTTAGCTAGCAAAGCACAGGCTCTGTGCAGTCATGGTGCTTGGGGCCCAGCTCACCTCCTCTCTGCCATGGTAGTGTATTTATTTTAACATTTGACAGTATCTATCAGATTTTAGAGAGCTTGTTTAATGACCTTTTCCAAAGTCTTCCATTCATTTCTTCAGTTTCTCACTTTCTCTCCCTTTTTCTTTTTAAAATAAATTACGGTTATAAAAACAAAGCCAGCAGAAGGGAAAATATTCAATACCTAGCAACTGAAAATTTGAGTATTTGCTTTTTATGGGGCACTGGAGTCTCCTAAAATACAGAACTGCTAGAAAACTTAAATGCTGAGGACAAAAAAGTTCACTCAGTGGCTATGTAAATACACTACAATTTTGAATAGCTTTGAAAAATAATTTAAATACTTGTGTTTCAATTTATGTTCTTAAAATGCCTGAAAAAACCCATTCCTACTTTTTAAATGGATTTTTTTAAGTGAGTCTTAAATACACTTTGATTATTTCCATTCTTGACATTATGCCTACTCAGGTATTTTGTACAGCAATTTGAAAGCAGAAAGGCAATTCCTAGCAATACCAACAGGTATGTATTGATTTAACAAACACCTCCTCTTAAAGATGCACTTTCTTCTTCTCACGGATAAGAAAATGTGAATTTAAACTGAATAAAGCCAAAAGCTAAAACACATTGTCTGTAATGATTTCTTTGATGGAGAAAGCTGAGGTTCAAGTTCATTATCTTGGTATTTTCAGAGGAGTTTGCCTGCAGCGCTTAGGAACAACATTTAACTGAATTTTTTATGTGAACATTAAAGAAACAGTAATGCACAGGTATAAAATAAGTGATCAAACTGAAAGTAAAGTGTACAGCTTTCTCCCTGTTAGCCTACACCGTTGTTACCTTTTCAGAAGATGTCAAAACCTTTTCTCAGGAATTCTCATTTTTCATACATTTTGGAAGCAGGTACAATTTCTTTAACAGCTCTCTGTAGCACTAAGCCATCTGTAGCAAAATTGGTTATTTACTTCAAAGCAAGACGACTTTGAAGGCAGGAGGAAATGGCAGGCAGAAGCGGAGGTCCAGAGACACTGCTACTAAACTTCTGGGTTTAATGAAACACAAATATAAAGAATATTTTATGTAAATTCCTACAGTCAAAGGACCAAATGCATTTCTAGGCGTATAGACAGTTAGCCAGAGGCCAGAGCGATTAGCGTGTTAGTGTAAAACACAACCTGGAATCGCATACCTACAGTCATCACCTTACTCCACCCAAGTGCGGATACCGACTCAGTTCTAAGCACATGCCCTGACCTCTTAAAACTAAGGCCCGCACGAAAAACAGCCCGAAGCACAAGCCTCGCAATACCCAGGAAGACGCGTTCACCAGCGCGTGCGGCGCGGGCCCAGCGCGAAGGGTGCCGAAAGGCGCGCGGGGAAAAGGGATGGCACCGGAGCAAGGACTGCATCGCAAGGCACGCGACTCGCAGAAATCCGCTTGGAAATGGGACACAAAAGGCATCACAGCCCTGCGGCTGCCATAACTTACGTTTCAAACATTTATGTGCGTCCTCCCCTTTTCCTCCCCCTTCCCCTCCTGCTCTTAAATTTTTCAGCTCTTCAAGGAAACAGAGCCCCGTGTCGCAGGGTCCCTCCTGGAGTCGTGGCGGCACAGCAAGTCGACACCTGCCCGTCTGTAGACTGTACTTTCAAGGGTTTTTAAAACAAATAAAAACAAGCTAGGGAACGAAAAAAGAATTTGTCCCAGGCTCAAATGCAAAACACTTTATGAGAGTCAGAGTTCTATGTTGGCAAAGTTTAAAGTGGCAGAACACAGTCCGGCAAGCAAGGAACTGCATCGTTTACACCAAGGGCTGCAGTGGCCGGTGCGCAGGGGACGTTCAGGCGCTGCGAAGTGTTCACATCTATTTTCCTTTAGCAGAATGGGAACAAGTTACACCTGGATTTGGCTAGTGTAAGTGAAGCATGCACCCCCTCATACTGGTCTGCAGAACTGGTGTCCCTGCTTCTAACTAGCAGGGCCACTATGTCCCAGGTCCCCTCCTGGGTCTGACCCAGCTGTCTCAAACCCAGATTTTCCTCTCGGAGCTGCATCTCTATTTTGATTACTGATATATGCTTTGAAGACGTGCATTAAGATTTGAAGAAATAAAAGAGCCCCCACATGACTGCGTTAAACTGGGGTAAGAAGAAATACAAAGAAGATGACAAATATTATAATCATGCAGAGGCTATAGAAAAAAATTAACATATTTCATGGAGGTTTACAGCACTTGTTTTACGACTGAGCCGTACACAGATACATGTCCGCACGTCAGTGGCAAGAAAAGCCACTACGATGGTACTTTTTCCTCAGCTTTTATACCTGCACATTGATGACTGATTTTTACACAAAGGTAATTACATTACATAATTTGCTGTGGCCATTCTACAAGTTGAACATTGTTTGGGTTGATGTTATCTAGTCTGATCACTTCATAAACTGGTATCTAGGATACCAAAATAGAGAGGATAATTAAAATAACACACCTGTATCTATGATAATTGGTGCCCCCAATGTTTAGGCCCCTTATCTTCTATGATATATTTACAGCATTTTCCTCTCGATACCATTGTAATTACTCAGTGAACACAGACATTCCCTTTCAACAGCAAAACACACTTTTACCGTGTTTTACTGCAGCTGAAAAGGAAGCATACACGGAGTCTTGGACTCAGTTACTCAAGCTTAACCATAGTCTAGTATCTATCTAGAAAATGTATATGCTGGCATCCCGCCGTGCATTGCCACACTTTTTATCAAGGAACAGCCTTATTTTGTTAGGATCATAGAAGAGGCTTCAGCTTGACACACCAACATGCCTAGGCAGCCACGGAGGTCAGGAATACTCTTGTAGGATAGTGCAGTGAAGAACCTAATTGTTAGCCAGATGCAAAGTTATCCTGAAATTTTCCTCCATCACTTCTGCGCTCAGAGTTCAGTTCCTAATGACACCTGCCAGGTCAGGAGTAATCACTCCTGTGGGTCACACTCCGACAGTCACACCACGGGAGCCACAGCCCAGCAGGGCCAGCGTTTGGGTGATGGGGACGTGCCTTCTGCACCATGCTCCAAGGCCTCCGCTAAACCTGGAGGCCACCCCCCACCCCGGAAAGAGTCAGCAATGCCGAAACGAAGCATACGTGAACACGTCCGATACGTAGGATGGGAGCTCAACACCCGTAACACCACTCAGGTGCCACTAAGGCGTCAGGGGACGGTTTTGTTTCGCATCTAGAAAGCGTGCGGCTGCTGAAACCCCGAGCTCTTACTGCAGCGACAGAGAACCTCACCGCGCAGGCGTACAGCGACAGCGTAGCATTGGTAAGACGGGCTGAAGAAATTGAAGTGTCACATGGGAATTTAGGAACCCAGCTCATGGTTCCAAGATGCAGCTACAAGAACGATTAAGATGCTAACATTTAACAGATTTGTACAGTACTAGGATTTGCTAAAGGGAGAGCAGAAATCGGAGTTTGAGGAGATGCTTTAAAGAACCAAACGCTGCTGACAACCAAGCTGCTCCCAGCAATATCAGAACAGAGGTTTATTCTTCCTTTATCAGATTTGCCTTCCAAGTCTCCTTGGAGCAAAAGCACCAACACATACACACAGCAGTCATCTTTAAAACTTAGGTCTCTTCACTAAGATCTCCTCTGGAAAAAAAAGGGAAGGAGTTTTGTGGTGGTTACCTGGGTTTTGTTTTTTTTTTGTGGTTTTTTTTTTGTTTGTTTGTTTGGTTTTGGTTTGTTTTTTTTTTTTTAAAGAAGAGATACTCTTCTGTCCCCATGCCTTGCAAAGAGATTTGTCACAGGTTTCCCCTCATGCCCCGAAAGTGAACATGGGGTATGGTCATGCTCTCCCTGTTTAGGGCATAAAGTTGAAATACAGCCATAATCTGCCTGCCACAAGAAAAGGGAGGGGAAAAATACGAAAAAAAAAAAATCATCAAGATGCAAACACTAACTCTCATTTTCTTAAATAATCCTTCTAGTACCTTAGCTGGACTGAATGGTTTGATACTAAACCAGACATATCTTGTTCAGTCTATCAACTCTGCACAGTTAAAAAATAAAGAGTTCATAAATTATGCACTTACTTAACGCTGTTTCTCAAACTTCTAAAATTCTGTCTAAACCTTAATACTTCCAAACCCTTCTGAAATTGAAATGGCAAGAATTAAACTAGGACTCTCAGCAACAGTGTTAATCAGTGAAGGAAAGCAGTAAAACAAATGACACTTTTTTTTGCTTCCTGTATGCATCCATTTCCACATAGCACATTTCTGCAGATAATGCCCGTTCAAAAAGCTGCGTTTTCCTCCAGAGCCGAGTATTCTCATTGTAAGGTTTAAAAACAAGAAAATCCTTGCTTTTTTTTTTTAAACAAGAAAACATAATTCTTCAAAAATTACTGAAATACTCTTTTATTACCCCTCTGCTAAAAAGTGTTAAGTGGAGATCTGTCTGGAAACATGGCCTATTTGTCAAGCTGTAGTAATCAGATTTAGACATCTGGATGAAAACAAGAGAGGAAAAAAAGAGGAAGGAGGTAAGAGGAGGAGAATATGAATGAGACAGAGCAGGCATGAAGGAAAACTTCATTCTCCCACAATTAAACAACAACAACATAAAACAAAAGTAAACCATGTTCACTATAACTGGGGACAATGCTAGCATGGTTTGAAAGTCAGTGAAGAGTAATTGTACATGCTTTTGTTAATATGTTCCACTAGGATTTCTCCGAGTACTAGAAGCTGCTCACTGGTTTTGCATAATAAAGCCAAACTGAGATCAGACACAACAAAACTGCATTATTCCCACATGTATTTCAGTAAAGAAGTCAGAAAGTGCTCTTTGGAATTACTACCATGATCAGCATAGAAGGATTTACAGACATAAAGCTAAAAGATGCATCACCGACACTATGTCTCCTTCATTTTCTTCCCAGAACAACTAACTTTCAAAGGAGGAATCGCAAAGATTAGTTGCATGGAGCCCTGATCAGAACAAAGACTTTTATCACATCATTTCATTTAGAATTCTATCAGATTTGCTGAATTCTTGAAACATGGTTGATATGCACTAAATGGAAGAGATAAGTAAGCTGAAAGTGCTCCAAAAAAACCCTGCATATAGTTTTTCCAAGGCCATGTTAAAATTTACTTCTGCAGCAGATGCCCAAAGAGTCTTTTGATGTTAAGAGCTACCTGAGATAGGTACATCTATATGCTATAAACCTTTTTAAATCAAGCACGAAACCACCT
The DNA here is from genome assembly GCF_000687285.1 of Phaethon lepturus. Classification (NCBI taxonomy): domain Eukaryota; kingdom Metazoa; phylum Chordata; class Aves; order Phaethontiformes; family Phaethontidae; genus Phaethon; species Phaethon lepturus. The sequence goes on along the minus strand of NW_010552446.1, from coordinate 136,859 downwards.
TCCTACTACCTAATTTTACCACACTATCCCCAGCAAAATAACTGCCTCCATATTTACCCCGAGCCTCCCTCACAATACTTAGGGGGGGCTTTGTCTCTATTTTTGTTACGATAAAAACACAAACCAAAACCACAATCTCCATCTTGAGTTATTTATGAAGTCTCTAAGTGTCTCAAGGGTCTAGTGCTCAGAGGAAGAGGAGAAACCTCCAGACATACCAGATTCTACATATCTAGGTCCGTTTTATCACTTGACCCTAAAAAGTAAGCAGTGATGAGAAAGGACATGTACACATACCAAGTGCTTTATTTAAATCATCTTTCCTACTTCTTCAACATGGCATTTCAGCAACCTGGGAAAGGAAGCAATTTATTTTTTTTATATATATATACACACACACACACACGCGCGCGCTTTGGCTGCAGATAATAAAAGGATATTTCCGATCATGGGAAAGATGGAATTTCTTTCTTTAATCTCCTCCTCTTGAAGCAAGCAATGTCACCTTAAAGTGTCAGGTGGAATTTATTTCACTAAGCTAACAATGCTCATTTCCTCACCCTGTTGTTCCTTTAAGCTTTGAGTCTACACATAGATGTTTCTGAAATGTAGTTCATTTTAAACATATGGAGGGAAGGGAAGAGGAGGAATAGACAAACTTATCTCAGCAGAACATCTTTATAGAAGCATGTGTCCCCGAAGAAGAAAGGCTTTATGCTTATAATTTCATTCAATATTTCATTTCAAATATTTGAATAATGGGCTTTACAGAATACATTGTTGATACTAACTGAACTTTATAACTAGTAAAACCTTCTTACTGAGCTTCGTTATTTACATCTAGAATCCGCAGTGTCTCTTACAAATATTAAGCATAGCTAATTATACATAGTAAATAACCCCAGCTTTCAAGCCTCCCCATACATCATTTTGCTAAATATTAATCACAGCCTTAAGCTGTCTAACAAGCTCCTAAAAGCATGACATTACCACAGAGATCCCCTGCTCTAAAGAGCCTCAAACTATCCATCAACATCCCTTTCATACGAAGGGCCGATTAAAACTTCCCGGCACAGGCTTTTATTCGTTCACATGTTGGGTCTCCCTCTTCCCAGGCAACCCAGCCACGACACGCCGGCGCAGCGTCATCGGGACGGGAGAGCGACCAGCCGCTCCGTACCTGCCGCCCAGGGCGCGACGGGGTGCGGTGGAGCCCGGGTAAGCAGAAGCTGTGCTGACTCGGCTCTCCTCTTTCTTAATTAGGATTTGAAACAATAGACGGGGAAAATCAGGACCGACCGCTATTACGTATGAGCTTTCGTTTCTGTGCATTGATTGAGCTGATGTTGTTTTATGCGTGCGATGAAAGGGCAAATCAAACCCCATTTCTCTTTCTTGTCAATTCTCTTTCTCGTGTTCAACTATTTATCTTCGTATTGTATTGCGGCAACAGATGGCACATTAAAAATGAATTCACTTTTTGGGAACTGTACACTGAGCGGCTTATTCTTACCATCTAAAGTGACGATGTAATTAGATTTCTTTTGGAAAGGTACCTATAAAGTACAGTAACATAATGCCCACTTAAGGAACGAGACATTTTATAATAGAAGCATTTGGGGAAGAACACAAGTCCAGGCAAGAACAGGCACAAGAACTCTTTTTGGCCTGAACATTTTCATATTTTAACTGAATTGCTGGCCTAGTTGAAAAAATGTGTATATATATCTACATATCCCTCAGCTTATTTCCCTTATTTCATAGAGGAACTGGTTTCAAACATTTTCTACATTGGTTTCTCCTGGAATATTTACAAACAATTCCCTCAGCGGGACTCACCAGATAATACTAGCATTCTTTATATAATAGCTCCCAATAAATTCAAACAGATAATGTCATTGTCAGCAAGCGCTGCACAGTAGGTCAGTTTACATGCAGCACTATCAGTGTACACTTAGCAAGGTGCTTAGGAAAAATAACCTCCCAGTCACATGAAAAATTGTTTACAGTTGGAGGCTCATAACATTTTAAACCCTACTCAGGAAACCACATTTGATGAGCAACAAGCCAGGATAACACATGGATAACAAACTTTCCTTGCCAGCATTAACACATTTGCCACGAATAGAAAACAACAGGTTAAATTCCTTCAAAGCACAGTCCCTAATTTTGTGGCAATTAATCAACTCAGATAGGAGAATCATATCAATATCAGCTTTATACACCCAGAATAAACAGCAGCAGGAAATGCATTCCTTTCCTGTGATCAACAGCACCCAGCAATTACAGCAACAGTCTTTAGTAGTCTGTAGGAAAAAGGAAAGTGTGTGTGTAGGAGGAAGGATAGGTCACACTGAAGCCATCTTTTTATTAATCTTCATTATAGGAAGGGAAAGAAGAAATATTAAGTTTCCAGTCATATAAAATTCAGTCATTATTTTTCAAACTTGGTTACCTGCTTTCAGATCCTGAAATATCTTTCAGATGCTCGAGACGAAAAAGCCAACAACAAGCAAACCCAAACAAACAAACAACAAAAAACCCAACACAAGACATCCCAAAAAACCCTACTCTTCAACAGAGCAGTAACCCACAAATCATGGGGAAAGCAGCAATATTCAACCACATCAGCAGTTAGCGTCTATCAGTAATATGTATCCCAGGACAAAGTTTCAGTTATACAACCTTTATTTACTGTGTTTTACTACTGCAGCTTCATAAACAAGGGGGAAATTTACCCTTTAGTAAGAAAAAAAGAAAAAAGGGGGGTGGGGTGGGGAAGAGAAGTCAAACATCACAGCACCTTCACTTTTCCTTTAGGCCAAGAATGCCCAAACTAGACACTACCTTCACCAACCTTAAAACATTCCTTTAAAAAGGACAGAGCTAATCACCTCTGAGAAGGAGGAATGGATGGGTTTCTCCCCAGCAAGGGGGCTAAAAAAAACCCCACAAAGCAACAAAACTACATATATACATGCTTCCCAATCTTTAAAATATTGCAGTATGAGTTCTGGGGATTTTTTTTAAAGCACTGTTCTTCGAAATTTACTGCGCCTAGGTGAAAGATGATATATAAACTGTTGTAACTTGGCCCAGTCAAAAGCAATTTGCAGGAGGATACTGAAAGGCATATATACACATACAAGGGACAGGTCTGCTAACATGTTAAAACACACTCGCACACAGAGCTTGACACTTCCTTTCTCAAAATAAATACGTTTGAGAGTACGTACGTTGCCCTGCTAAGCCAGGCGCATTAAGCATCTCCACTTTGCCTCCTGCCACCCCCACAACGGCATGTCAAGGATGTTTTCATCCCCTTGTTTGTCTGTCTCCCCTAATCAGAGCTCTGTTGCTGTAATGTCGGGGCATTTAGTGAAAATCAAGACAGATTTAGTTTGGAATTAAGTAGATTCCCATGACAGGAAATATTAAGAGATGATGGATGTCTGACAAATATTTAAATAAAAAAAAAATATCAACTCCCATTTCAGAAGGCAGTCTGCAAAGCTAGATTTATGAAGCTGAACTTTAAACTAAAAGGAACATATTTTTCCAGGCTTTATGTATTAGCAATATTGCATTTAATTTAGAGATTAAATAAACACTGTAGTTTGAGGCAGCCCACAAGAGGCAAAATGCTGCATGTAGGCAGGCTTACAGTTTTGAAGCTATGAAATATGTCTCCTGTTTTGACACTATTGTAATAGCATAGTTGTTCACTTTCCTTGTTTCCATGGGGTTTATGGTCCATAAAGTTTAATAACAATCTTAACAGCTGAACAGTGAGCACACATCTCCGGGAGGCTGCTGTATGAAACAGGATCTGAATTTCATCCATGTAGTTTTTAGTGGCAGCATATGTCCTTTTCTCACCACTCTCCACATACACCCACACCATTAAAGCAGGCACCAAACAACACTGACTCACCTTGGAAGAGCGATCACGTCCCGTCTCGGCCTCCAGGAGCTGAGCAAACAGCACTTAAAACACCAGTTCAGGTTATGACATTGTTGAATTTCAGAAAAATTATAGAAAAAGCTTGATCAGTAGGTCCTGGAAGAAAAACACCCAGGAGCACCACAAAGAGCAGTGGCTTTCTTCTATTTGAGCTGGTCTTGCATAGGCCTATATCTGGTTTTACCTTCAGAGGTAGCCCAAAGCAGGTGGAAAAAAAAGAGCTAAACAAACACAGAAGCTGCTTCATCAACAGCAAGTTCCCAAAAACACTGCAACATCCCCCCACCCTCTCACTCCAGCCTCCATCTAGCTCATCTTTGGCTGCTGCTTCCTTCCCAGCCACCAAGAAAAAAACCAACAGCTAGAAAAGCTGATAAACCTGAGAGCACTTAAACTAATGTGGGGGGTTCACCTGCATCTCATCTGGCTTTAGGCTCAGCAGATTACCCACAGGTGAGCAGCTCTGCTTGCTTTGACCGGCTTGACCTTGGCTGCTTTGGGTTATGACCCCAGGGTAAGGGATCCGCTTTACCAACTGGGTTCTTCCCAGTGCATGGAAGGCAATGCAACCAATTTGCGATTGGGATCAGAAAGTAAAATTTGCACAGAAGTCTTGTAATATTGGTTAAAATTTAACCTGAGATTTCCTTTTATACAGCCTGATGGAAAATTTTACGTTCTATCAATAAGTGATAAATGGAACACCCCTAGGAAGAGAAAGCACCTTCTCCCCTGCAGCATGGCTTTGCCTTTAATTTTGATTAATTTGTGACTGCCTTGGACTACAGTCCCAAGTGTTGAAGAGCTATGTTGGTTTAAACCAAGCAAAGACGAGGCCTGCTGTCAACCAATAATTCTACTCCAGCACTTATTCCACCATTTTAATGATTTTTTTAGCGGTCTTTTTAAAAATAGAAGTAAAAGGGAACATTCAACTTTCAAACATGGATTTACATAACTATTTGTAAGGAGGAACTCTATATAATTACAGAATATTAAATTACTTCCTCCTTTTTAAATAATGGAATAGCTTTCAACTTCATTGTATCTCTTTAACATTTCACTACATCTTTTTTTTTCAATGAATTTGACACATCAAGTAATATCAGAGTAAATCTACCTAAAATATTTACAATTACTTGCAAGATATTTTCACATGAACCAGTAAATTGAAACTTCCTCTCAGAGGAGAGACATAAAAAAGTCATTTTTATGGTGGTTATTGTAATTTTAATAGGCAATTTCATAGGTAAACAGAAGTGCTTGATCTCCATTCACTACTGTATAACAAGCTGTGCTGCATATCTAATGGAATCACATGGATTTGTGTACAAAATGAACAAGAATTATAAATGGCACCTTCTGTGATTTACACTATTCAGTTTTATGTACCTCAGCTACAGTGCCTAAGAAGAAAACACAAGACACATTTATATTGTACAAATAGGCAGTCTACTTCCTTTGGGAATAAAGTTTTAAGAAGAAAATGCTTCAAGTTGGCATTAAAGCAGATGTTCAGCAGAAGGAGCTGTGCACACATTTTCAGAGTAGCCTCCATCCAAGCTGGTTCACTGAAATGTATGCATGCTCAAAAAATCTGAAATTTGTGTGGGCAAATGACACTTTCATGACTGGAGTAGATTAATAGAGTAATAGATTTAAAGGCTAGAAGGGATCATTATGATTATCTAGTATGACCTTCTGTTTAACAGAATTTAGCCAAGGGATTCCTGCACCAAGCCCATGGCTCATAACTTCTGGTTGAGCTACAACCAATATCTTTTAGCAAGACATTCAATCTTGATTTAAAGACTTCAAGTGATGGAGAAGTCACTACATTCCCAGGCAAGCTGTTACCGTGCTTAATTACACTGTTTCTCTTTTCTTTCTTTTTTTTTTTAAAGGGTCTTACTACCACAGTTTGTCTAGTTTCAGTCCGGTCATTGGTCTCAATATATGTCCTCCTACTAGATTAAAAGTCCTTTTCTAGTAGAAGCTTTTTCCAAACATAGGTGCTTATGGATTTGAAACAAGGGATATCTTAATCTTTTCTTCATGGAGACAGTGCTTCTTTATTCTTCTGCTATTGGATAGAAGTTCTCATCATTCTTGTAGGTCTTTTCTGAAATCTTCAAGATCTTTACATGCAAACACCAACACTAGTACCAATAGTCAAATAATGTTTAATTTATAGGGGTAACATTAATAATAATAATAATATTGTAAGGATCTCACTTGGAGGATAAAAGCAGCCTGCTAGCCATTTGGTCTTTCTCTTTCTTACACACACTCGTGCAAATATCTTTCAAAGAAAAGGATGAAATAAAAATGATCCACATATGCTAAGTTTAGTCAGGCTGGAAGATGTGAGGACAGTAAAACAGTTTAGCACAGCACAGATCTTGGGGTTTTTTTGCCAAGTTATGTTTGATGCAACAATTCACGGAGAACAGGTACCCCTCTACTCCTCTACATCTTGCCACCTGGCTTGGGTCCCAGGCATGTTAGAGAGGGTTTTTAATGTGCTATACCCTTCTGACCCAGGCATGCACAGAAGTGGGCTACAACAGTGTAGGCTGCCAGCTACAGAGCATCTGAAAACTCTCTTACACTATGAAAATCCTCAGCTGCTTGTCAGGACAGCTTTATGGAAAGTGAGACGAGGTTCTGGCCCCAACATTTAACTATACTTGGCCATAACTCAATTTCTCACAAATAGCAATTTTGGCATGTTCTCTTTCTCTTGTACAACTGTGATACATGCAGGGGGAATAATAAATTACCATGCTATTACACGACAACAGAAATCTCAACGTGTTTGGTTATACGTGCAGAACTAAAAATGTGGGCTGCTTCTTTCATTGCGCTTTCACTAGGCTAGAATCTAATATATTCACATTGTTTAGTAATGAACTACTGAACACATGAGATTGAGAACTCACAGAAAAAGTGATTGCCCTCATGAATAGGGCTACTGGATGTTTTTTTGTGAAATGAAAGCCCAGATATGTGTAGTTAGAATCACTCTCATACATTTCAGGCATATATTGCAATGAAACTGAGAACGTGGAGTTTGGAGGAATGTCCACGAATGCTGCTTCTGCTTCAGAAGTGATTATATACCTTTCTGGAAAGCACAACCATCGTATAATGCAAATACTAATGTCTCTTATAATTCATTAAAGTCTACTGTTAGATTCTACTAATATTAGAGTTGAGAAGTTAAGAACAAGAAAACAAGAGGTATGCAATTCAAGACAACCATTTATTTAGGGGAAAAAAAGAAGCTGTTTTCATTCTAAGATGACAGTGGGTGGGAAAATAGATTTCTGCTAAGGAAACAAGCAGTCACTTTCACTGAGAAGGAAATACTGAGTTGCTTTGTCCTAAGGTCTCAGTGGAGCAAAGCCTGATGGTTTAACCATGGCATATGGGTTGCAGCCCAAGAGAGCTAAAGAGAAAATTTGGAAGCTCGTGTCAAATTTTCTGCTCTCTATATAGCTTTGGCCTAGGCCTCAGCAATAGTCTCCAGGGAAAGAATGATGTACTGCAATATAACAAGCTGCCTGACATTTTGAAATGCCTTAACCCCCAGCTTTCCATCCCCCTTTTAGCCCTTGCAGCATCTTCCCCTCCCATATGGAGCTGCACAATCTACAGTGTAAGACTTCACTATAAAGAAAAAAGTTGTCACATCTTTGTCCCCGAGGTATATAATCAACAACGACTCTGCTTCGTTAATAACATTTCCAGTAATATAATATGAAATGCCAGTTATAGTATTGAAGGTGGGGCATAGGAATGCCTAATGTCCCTCGCTCAGACACGTGTCACGTCTGAGCAAAGTCTTGGGACTGTTTTTCCAGGTTTTTTCTAATCAGAAAGCAGTGGGAGGGGCATGAAAAAGGGAAAGCGCTATTTTCCTGTAACCTAAGAAATTGCAAGCTCCTGATAAAAAATAAACCCTCCTGAATTACTGAAAAAGGAAGCTTTGGAAGCACAAATGTAAATGTTGAAGCCAAGCCGACGCACACAAGAAAGAAGAAATTTATGCCTCCAACAACTGCCAGATTTATAACTAGTAATTGGTAGCCAAACTCCTAAAAACACTGCAATAATTATACATTCAAACCAAAGCCTTTTCTCCTCCCTTGATGTGGAAAATGCTGCAGAACCAGAAGTGTTATTAAAACCTCTAAGTGCTACTACAGGCCTCAACTCCAGTAGACCATCTCACAGTATTCCCTTTTTCTAAAAAGTCAAAACATCGAGGGGGTGAATATATGTCTCTCATACATTATCTCCCTAATGACTTTGACCTATTAATAAGCGGAATCTATCAAGTATACTCTCTCTTACAGTATTTTGTCAATCGTTATACGCCTCAATGGGGCCACCATTAAAAATCTGCCAATTAATTCTGTATTTAGGACACTGTTACTATGAAATATGCTATGTATCATGCTATTTCTCATTATAAATATAGAAATGTTGTAAATTACAAGGTGAGATTAGTATTTTCTGCAATAAGAAGTGATGCCTTTTAACGATAATCATGATATACTTTGCCTTTTCTCTCCTTCAGCAGGGTTCTTTTATAGCAGAACCATTCCAAGGGAAAACAATCTGAATGCCACACTGGATACCGCAAAGGTATTCTTCAACACCCTTATGTTTATTTCCTGCCACTCTGTATTAATTCCTTTTTGTAGAAAAGTCTAAACATGTACCCTAAGTAATTTTTATTCTTTCACAAAAGTTAACTGAAGATTTTGTCAAACTTTAAACAATGTCTTATTAGAAATCAAAATAAGATTTAAAAATACTATTACATATGTTAAACTGACTGCATGTTTATGTACTACATCTGAATAAAACCCTTTTGCTTACCAAAAACATAGCTCTTTCCCAAAAATGATTAATTATGGCTTTCTGGTCAATAAAACAGTAAATAAAATGAAGGATAGGAACCTAATGTGGCTGAAAGTCTCTAATGGCATTTATTAATTTATTTCTTTAATTTCCTTTAAAAAAAAAAGTTTTGTTTAAAAATATGATTTTTTTGAATAGCCTATGGATAAAAAACCACATTAAAACTATTAGCATCAAGTTAGCGTGATTGCAATGAATAATGTGGAAAGTACCTCTATTAGAGTCGTAGCTGTGGTTTCATTTATTCTAGGTGAAAAATGACATTTATCAAGCATTTGATCTGGTGGGCTATATATTTATGGAGAAACAAAAGAGAAGAGATTAACTGGCAAGAAAATCCATTTTGATTAGACTATTTAATGTTCTGTGTATGTGCTACAAATAACCCTATTCCCAGGAGGATTCCTTTGAACTAGATTTCTTTAATTATTATTTTTATTTAGCACTGGGGCCATATGACCTGTGAACACAACCTTTTAGAACACTTGACAATAATCAAAGGTACTAAAAATTTTTCTATATGGTTTTCCCTGTAAGGAAAGTTTTATTGCTATATGGGATACTCTTGCTAAACTAAACTTCCAATGTTTTTAAACATATTTTTAAATATTATCATTTTAGGATCTCAACTTGTACATTTCTGAATGATATTTCACTTGGAACTGCAACCATTTATCTAGTCAAAGCATCTGTGTGTTTAACATATGGACTGGAAACTTTCCACTACAATGACTGTGCCCTGCCAAAAGCCAGCAAAAGAAAATGTTCTGATGTAAATACAAGCTGATATCCAAGCTCTTCCCAGGTTTTGAATCTTTAACCACCTAACTAAAGGACGGTTTATTACAACTGTGGTTTTGCTGAAAACGAAAACAAAACCAAAAAAAACCCCAGAAAACCTGCAGAAACAGGCCTTGTATACTGCAAATCCCCATTTTGGCAACCCAAAGAGGGAATATAAGCTTAAAGGCCTGAATTTAACAAACCTAATTATCAAGGCTTAATTAGTACCAAGGGTAAAGCTTCATGGAACACCTGCAGACTTAATTTATGTCCTGACAGAGAGGAACAAGTGTTAATGGGCTGTATTTATGTTAATACCTGAACCTTAGAGAGCCAGTGGGATAAAACAGACTATGCACTAGTTTTCTGTTTCAAGCTACAGAACAAACATAAAAGATTTTAATCTTAATATTAGTTTGCACATAACTCCTTGGGGAAAGTATAGATCTATTTAAACTTTAAAATTGGAGATGCAGAATACTAAGGGGAAAAAAAAAAAAGAAAAGAAAAAAAGTCAGTTTAGAAAGTGGTGTCAATGCAGAAAATATCAAACCCAGAAGCATCAGTGGCCATTTTCTGTGCATCCTGTGAGCAGCTACCGGTTTTTTAAAACCTCTCACACTATATCACTGATGCTTTCTACAGCAAGAACTTAGATTTTCTTGTGTCTCACACGTAACACAATTGTTTGCTATATTCAGAGGGAAGGAAAAAAGGGCTACCCACCGTATCCGCAGTGCTGAGAGTATTGCCTCTGCATGCTGGGGCTCAGGGGACATGATCCAAGTTGGCTTTGGGCACCTCTTCAGCAGGCAGAGCCCTGTGGGGAATGGGGTCCCTTATGGTCTCCAGAGTTCCTGGAGCCCAGGCTATAAATGGGCCATATGGTGCCACCGGTCCCAGTTCTCGTTCAGTGCCAGGAGCGCACAGAACATGGTGTATCCATGCTGTTCCTCCCTACCGTGAAGCTAGTGGGGTTTTGGTACGAATAAATAGCTTGTACGTCTTTCCCACTGAAGTTGCAATTCCATTGTAGCAAGACTGGTTCATCTTCACTTCTGGCACTGCGAGTGTCATAACCGATCTCAGAAAGATGGTGTTTAAATGGCATTTTTCTGCCCTTCAATGCTCCTTTTGGTCCTTGGCCACACATGCCATTTCAGGAAAGATCACCTCTGAGAGTATGGCTATGAGGACAGCATTATAACCTCTGGATTACACTGAGACAAAGGGGGATGTTTATTATTATTATATACATCTGTCACCCAGTCTGGCTTTGGTTTAATATCAGGTTCCACTTGTATTTTCAGCCCTGAAATTGCTCAGGTTGCAGAATGAAGACACATAAACCCACCCTACACTGGCCTGTCGATCTATTTATTATCCTTTCGTTGGTTCCTGTATTCACAGGTAAGATAATCCTCCCTGGTTCTCAAACAAGGCCACCGAATGTCACCAAGTGACTACTGCATCCAACTTGCAAGTTCTCACATGGTTTCAAAAGATGTTTGAATTCTCAAAACTGAATGAACCATGGGTTGTTCTAATGCTTATTGGCCTTTATTCTTAAAAATGCTGTGTGTCCTCAGTATGACTGGCTTAAGCTTCCAGTACTGGATCATATTCTGCTTTTCTGAGCTGAAAGAACAGTTCTTTGGAAATCTTCCCTGGTAGGTACTTAGTGATGGTGATCTGATCACCTCCCAGCTGCATTCCTGGTAAGTTAAATAAATTGAAAGTTGTACAGTTATTTGTACAAAACAGCTTTTCTCATCTCGTGTCATTCTGTTGCTCCTTTCTGAATCTTCATATTTCTACCATATGTAAATATGATACTGTTTCTTTGATCTTCCTTGAAATGTTTGTAGCTATAACCGAAGATTTACTTTGTCCATTTAAATATAAATATGGCCATCCTTTTATGCCATTTACAGTACAAATTGATCATTTTACCATGAAGTGTTCTGCACTAGCTTTCCTCACCGTACAGCAACATCTCTTCTATACAGGGCTAAATTCAACTTTCCAACAAACAAATTAGTTTTCTGAACCCTTCCTTTACTTTTGTTCACAAATCATCAAACAGGTCCTTGTGTTCTCAGACTTACTTGATGAGAATTATTCACAAATTTTTCAGTTAATTAAATCTGCAAGTCTTTACAGTTCACTCTAGTTAGGTAAATCACTCATGCAGTATTCTCTGTCCTTTCAGATCAGACAAATTATGTGAGTAATCAATAAGCTTGAATTATGTCATATGAAAACTGAATACAGAATTTGAAACTGCATTAAACAATGCTCAGGCTTCATTTTTGTGAGAGTACAGACCACCAAGCTCAGTTTCTCAAGCATTCATAGGAAGTAAATAAATACAAAAGTGTAGTTAACAAAGTCAACCCCAAATTCTCTCTGCTTCATACAAATACTATAGGAATTGTTTCTATTTTTAGTTCATGTAATTCTACGTGACCACAGGAACACAAGGACTGCTTTTTTTTACACCTAGATCTATAGCACATAGATCCTTGGCATCATCACAGGCTAGGAGAAGCCCAGGACTTAAAGAATGAGGAGGTCGGACTGGGCAGGCCGTCTCCTGCTCCCCCCGGGAACGCAGCTTTGCTTCCCCCGTCGTGCCGCGCCGCCGGAGGCTCTCCCGGGCGGTACGGCCCGAGGCGCGGCCCAAGGCGGTGAGCCAGGGACACCGAGTCAGCGGGCTGCCCCGCCGAATGGCGGTGAAAACACCCCGTTTTCCTCTTTCGACTAAAGGTTCGACTCTGCCTTAAGGCCTGAAACAATTTTGCTGTGCCCCACTTTTTAGAAGCACACCAGGCTCGAGTCTCTACAGCTGCCCAAGAGAGAGGCAGGGGGATTTATGAGGTGAGCCATAAGAATT
>NW_010552446.1:123356-124052 GCF_000687285.1 Phaethon lepturus | reverse complement strand
GGCAGGAGTATTTATGGGGTGACCCATAAGAATTCAAGCTAATTTAAAGACATACATCTTGGATGAGGAGGAATGGACAGTTTGGTTAGTGCCTCCTCCCCACACCGCCTCCCTTAGGGTAAGGGCAAGGGAATTTTTAAAGTTTTTGTTATCTCTTTTCCTTCCTATTTTATAATCCTCTTTAAAATATTGACACTAATGCTTCTTCACCTCCTGTTTTTTTTTTGGCAACGACTGTTGATCCCAGCCCCGCCACCAGCCCGTTCGCCGCATTTCAGTGGCGGACAAACCACCAGTGCTTTCCATGGCACCAGTGACAAGGCCCTGGCGGGTGCTTGCACAGCTGTGGAAGCGGGCTCTCGCGGGGCTGCCAGCTGGGAGCGCCGCAGGCCCCCACGACCGCTGGGAGGGACTTGCATTATCTTGCAGGACCCCCCCCACCCTGCGTCTACCGGGGGCTCCGTCTGTGTGAGGACACACGTCCCGAGGCTACACGAGGCGCTTAAAGAGCTTGGGGCAAAACCTATCCCGCGCAGAGAGCGCGGCCGCAGCCTAACACCAGAGGGGACTCTCACGCACTTTCAGTCCTTCGGCTCGGAACGGTTTTGAAGGCCAAAGCGGAGCAAGGCCTTTCCACCTCGCGTGCGGCTTTCCGGCGTCTCGGGGCATCCCCCAAAAGCACCAGGAACAGCGGAG
>NW_010552446.1:59197-123325 GCF_000687285.1 Phaethon lepturus | reverse complement strand
GAAGAGCGGAGTCAGCCACCGCCCGCCCCCCGTGGGCCTTCCCCTGCCCCAGGGATGCCTCCGCCGCGCAGACAGCCCTCGCACTACCTTCAAAGAGCTATGGCCGGTGGAGTAAGGGTTGTGTAGCGCCCAGCTTGGGCCTCCAAGGTCACGAGCCCCCAGTGCTCACCGACTTCCCGCCCGGTGCCCCCAGCACCCTTAACACTCGTACCTCGGAGTGCTGCTGGGAACGTTTGCCCTGTTTCCAAGTTCGGAAACGCTTTCTGAAACACTAAACAAGTGTCTCGCTGGCGACAGGAATGAAACGCCAGTCTTGAGATAGCCTTTGCTCTCCGTGTGCGGCTTTTCCTGGGGAGGTGCTTATGGTGCAGTGAAAGAAAAGTTGACTATTAAAAGGTATAAATAAACTGCTCGCTCTCTCTGGAGTCTCAAACTTTACAAATTGTCGCTTCCTAAGCCAATGCACAACTGAGTTTTGAGTCAAAAACTGGACAATAAAAGACTTTGTTTTACAGACTTTGTTTACTACTTTTATAAAGACCACTTTACTACTTTTGTCAGGCAAGTTAATATCTCTTTTAAGTACGTTTTTACCTCTGGCAAATTTATCAGACCTTGAAATGTGGTTTTCAAAACCGGATATTACACATTAACACCAATCTAATGTGTACGATGACTATGGAAACAATTCAAGCAAAGCATATTGATTTTTTTTCTTGAACAGTGAGAACATTGATGCGTAACACACACAAGTTCTCGCACACATATGCATACATGTTCTCGTAAATCAACACGGGCACAGTATTACGGGAAGAATATGGTTGAAGCCACTGTGTTGATAGGCGTAGGATTTTGCAATTCACATACGCTTTCATTTTGGTCACGTAACCATGTTTCAGAACAGTATGCTTTTTGTATATTTTGTAAAACTAGCTTAAGGTAGACGATAAACGGAAATAACCCATTAATCAGATTGTCAATGAAAATTCTGAGAATTAAATTACAAATTCTGGACACATTTAGTCATCAATTTCTCAAAACATCTTTGGCATGGAAAGCCAGAGATCTTTGTGAGGTCTAAAAGGTTGATTACTTAAGTTTCTTAAAAGCAGAAACAACACTTGTCATACACAGTTTCAATCAGGCTTTTTTTCTGTTTTCTAATTTCATTTCATCCTACTTTAACATGGCGTTTTCCACCTCCCTCAGATCTTCCCACAGAATCAGTCAGGCAGAAGAAACACTTGAGTAGCTTGTGCAAGCATGATGCCTGAGCTGCTCACAGTAATGTGTCCTGGACACATTAACCAGTTTTACAGAGAAAAAAAAAAAAGAGAGAATTTTCATATTGTGGCAAAGTTTAACATTAGTCCAAACTGTATGATAGAAAGCTGTCTTCAAAACCATGTATTATTGGCCCCAAAGTATGGTGAACCCAAATACGAACAGGACAAAAAAATCCAAAACAGCTCCTAAGATTTTATTTTCCACTTCAGCTAACATCAGTGAAATGAATAGCCGTTTTGCTTCAGTAGGTGCATTTCTTTTGGGGTCATCTTTTGCTCAGCAGAAGTAGACAAGGATGAACTGGGATTTATGGGGCTTTTAATTTTTATTCTTTAATGTTTCTATTTTCTTGTTCAAATATAATTTTATTTAATGTTTTGAAAGATGGCTTCCTAGATCAACCTCATTTTAGTTTCCCAAAGTAAATTCAATTTATGTGTTGAGGTGCAAGAAAACACAGAAAGACAGACAGAAAGTAGTGAAATTTTTCGTATTTCAGACAAGAGCAAAATCTTTACCTAACTTTAAATATTTTCCATGCTTGATTAAAAATCCATAAAATGAGCAACTGCTCATCAACATAAGAGTTATATATGCGAAATGTCCTGCACACAAGTCAGGGCCAATGCACAACTGAAGATTTCTAACCATTTGTTAAATTTCCCACTCTGCAAGTGTCAAAGGATTGAAGAGTAAAAATGAGCGAGTGAAGACAAGGTTCCAAGTCACTAAACCGTAGCAATGTCGCAATCCTTTTTGGGGGGAGATATTGCGGTTGCACTGTAGTGAGGAGAAATCTTAGCTAGCTTTACAGCCAACACAGGATGTTAGACTTTTAACAGAAAGAAAACGGCAAAGAGAAGTGCATATGAAGGGAAAAAGAATAAGCAGCTCTACAAACTGACCACAAAATTTTACACCAGTTCAGCTACACGAAACTGAGCATCAGCTGCTGAATTTACATTGTGCAGGTAGTCTATTGACTTGATACGTGCTATAATAAAAGAGGATCCAATATGAATGGAAGTTATTTTATTAATAAGACACAGAAACTTTAGCTATTGAGGTGAACATACAGACAGTGTCTTCCTGTGTGCATAGGAGTGCACAGTTAGATTGAAACTCTGAATAAACAGATTTGGTGAGCAGAGTCAGCTCATAATAGTAGCTGAGGTTCCTATGTGTTAAAATGCAAACTCTTATCAAACACTATAAACACTAGTGGGTGAATCAGATACTTCTTGTTTCTTATTTAGCGTTAGTTTAAAGAAATGATCAAACAGCAGGTTCCAGGATCTTTTTGTTTTTTTCCCTTTTTGCTAACGGAGAGTTTAAACCTATTATTTAAGGCATTTTGCAATCTGTCTGTAATTATATAAATGTCACTTTGATTTTGCTAGCATTCAATATAAAAAAGGCAAATATACTGCACATTGGACCAATTATGCACTAAGCAATGTCCTTCAGGTACCTTCAACGAGTGATTGGCAAAGTAACAAAGTTAGCCTTACACTTTCAAAATGCTATCCAGCTCTTAACCAAATAACTCTCACATCACCCCCTGCAGCATTACCGTTTGCTTTTCATAGATGAGGAAAGCAAGGCACAGAAATGGAACTGAACTGCCCGAGGCCATGTAGTCATTCAGTAGCATGGAGAGATCTGAAGGTCAGAAGTTCCTGATTTCTTCACCTGACTACTGCTTTTTTAGGCTGCATTTGTCTTTGGTTCAGCTGCTTATCTATGTGGGAGTCATTGATAGCGCTAAACTGTCCTTACGCTCTTAAATTTTAGCATTTATGTTAAAAAGCCCATTTCAGAGTGGAAGCAAACTTCCACCAGAGCTAAAATTATCAATTTCTAGACCCCATAACATCTGTACAGTCAAGATTTCCATACTTCTGCACCTCCATCGAGGTTCAGAAGACCTACTGGGAACAGGCAGAGGGGTTGAAGGAGCTGTAAGACTGCTAGCCCAAAGGATTCCAACAGTGACAGAATGACAGACCTTCCCCCACCCCATGGAGTTTGTGGCACAATCTGGATTTTGGTTTCGATCTGGATCTTTCTTTTTGTGGGGTGTTGTTTGTTTTTTTTTTTTTTGGTTGGTTGGTTGGTTTTGGTTTTGTTTTCTGAAAAACTGACCTAAACATTGCATTCACTCCATTTATCCCAAACCTTGTCAAAGTATTCTGGTTAGAAAATGCGAAACACTATATTATAATGAGTGAACATTCAATATATATCTGTTGCACCATTCAAAAGCTCTGCAAATAGAGAGATCAATTTTCCTTTTTTCTAGCACTTTCCTTATCCCTGATCCATATTTGTTCATGGCATACACCAAAAGCCTTTCACTGCTAATAACAAGCTTCACTGACGTGAAATTTTTACAGCTGTTACAAACAAAAGAGAAGAAAATTCTGGTGTCCCCTTATTTAATAAATTCCCAAAAGTGTAATTTTGTGAGTGCTAATACATAAATCTGTGTTCTTAAACACAGGTTGAAAATAAAGGTGTAATTTATGTAGCATGATACTAATCTTCATCGCTGCAGCAGCACTGTTAAAAAGAGATACTTCATAACAGCAATAAAAATAACAGAGTATTTTGGACACGAAGAAAAAAATAAGAGGAAACTGGAAGAGAAAAAGATGTCAAAAAGAGTGACTTTCTTTTTAAATTATTTGTACTGTGTCCACGTGTCAGTGTAGCTTTGCCAGCTTCCCATGGTAAGCAAGCAAAAGCCAAAACGTAGGAGCAAACATGGTCTCCCAGTTCTAGGCTTCATCCTTGAACATCCTGGCTTCTGTGAGATTATGTCAATACCTCAGTAATAATTCTGATTTATAGAAGATAAAATCTTCTGGTTTCATAATATTTTCAAACATAGGATTTTTACAATAATCAAGTCATTATAAGTATCCCTATATTTTCTAGAATTGCTAAGTTCTTTTTGCGTCTTAAAATACACATGGGAATGTGGTGCTCTCTAAAAACATACTGTCTTAAATTATGCCACATTAACTTAGAAAATGCACAGTAGGTAACTCAAAAATCTTTTTTCTACACAGCAAAAAGAATGGTCATTAGCAAAAGAAGTGAACAAATTGTAAATCTCACATGTGGATGTCCTTCTAGTGCATGTGGAGATTACAGCTGACCTCAGCAACAGATGCACTGAACTTGTGTGGTGTCCTCTCTGATGTGACTGAGACTGCAATTACTTTATTTTCTTTCCTCCCCTTGAAAGAAGTAAAATAACACGTACTTCAGCTGCTACGAAACACTAATGCATACATAATAAATATTACCAAGGAATGACGATAGAAGGATTTTTTTTTTTTTACTCATATATATGACTGGACATTATGGGTTTTTTTTGCAGGAAGACAATTGCTGCTCATAACAAATCAACAGTCTCCTAAACAGCACTTACCCATCAGCACATTCCAATCTGTTTTCTTTTTATCCTCCTCATCTAACAAAAACTAAAAACCAAACAAGAACATATTCCATTTTACTGCTTCAGTAGCAAAATGGACCAGGAGCTTTACCTTAAAGGTCTCATCAGTTTCTAGTTCCTCTCGCACATGAAATTTATATTTTGCAGTGTCCTTAGAAGAAGAGTGAACACAGCATTCAGAATCATTAGTCATCTTTCATGCTCTGGAGGTCCTTCTCAACCAATTTAGTAAAGAACAATGCTGCCCAAAAGAGACAGGATGGCTGCTAATGACAGGCAACAGTTCAATATTTTATGCCACCTTAAAAAAGTTTCAGTAACTGAAGGTATTCTCACATTAATTCTTTGCATCAATTATTGACAGAGAATTTAATTTAAAGGCAACTAGTCAGTAACCTAGGGGTACTGTTTTAAATAATTTATAATTGCTGCATGGGTGTAATCATATTGCTATTGATTAAGATCCAGTCACTTCTACCAGTCCAGCATGTCTTATGCTAATTAATTTTAGTGATATCACCTTTTTAACTCTCTATTCCCTGGTAACAGGAACTCATTATTAAAAAATAATTTAATCAGGAGCAATCTTTTTAAGTTTATTTCATTAGTACTTGCTAGGCCATTGAAAAAGTGGATTTAAATGAAAGTAAAATTAGAATCTGAAGAAGGATAAAGACAGTCTGATAATTTCAAAAGAAAAGCAAGAATGCTTTAACGAACTATGATTTTGATTAGATATGGGAAAGAAGATTAAGACAGAGTTATCATCGTTGCCCTTTCATCCTGAAGTTGTTACATGCATTAACTCCCATTTAAGTCAACAGAAGTTTTGAAGATCAGTACCTCTCTACTGAATTGCAGTTCTCAGTATGGGCAGACTAGGACCAGACCCTCTTAACAACCCAATAAAATACAATATAACATTTCACGACGAGAATGGGAAGCCCTTCACAGCATATCCCTCTCCTGTCTTTCACATCAGTCCTCAGTAAAGGCTGACTTTTGCCTCCATCCGATCCACAATGGCAGATTCCAGTATCTACTGGAAGCAATTTTTCCACTTTTCCTGGCTGCCCCCAAGTTTGGAAAGTGCTTCCTCATACGTACGTAGAATTACCTCCCTACCAACCTTAAGTCCCTTTTAGAAATTCTCCTTTGCTGGCACGTCAACAAAAGGAATATTTAGGCTGTTGGTCCTTGCTGAAACCTGCTGGCCACGCTGGTTTATCTACCATTGTATCGATGTTTCTTTGTGCTCTGCTGTCTACTCAGCGCAGCAGTGGTCTCCTGTCGTACACACGGTCTGTAAACTTCAGATCAGGAACTGCCTTTTCACTCTGGGTGTGCACTTACATGGCGCTTAGCAAAGCACAAATGACTTGACCCTTAGGTGCTGCGGGAATACAAGCAACAATAATACAGCAAAAATACCTCAAAGCATGGGAATACACATTTAGTTCTCCCAAGTCTGCAGTAGACATCCCATTCATGGACTTCAGCTGATTTCATTAGGTCTAGAATACCCCCTTTTTGATGTTACTAATTACTGATGGTAAATGCTTCCTGCACATATAAGGCTTCACCTACAGACAGCAATTTGAAAACACAGAGACTTCAAGGGTGTAAGTCTCAACACTTTCTTGTGAAGTCAGGTGAACCTATTCTAGGTTTCTTTCCCATGAAGGCTTCAACAAACTTTATAGGCAGTTTAAAACTGCAATGGAAGCAGACAGACATGTGAACAGTCAATGCCAAGGGAGAGAAAAACTTTCTGAAAGCAGCTTTTCCCTCTATTTTTTCTCCAGTTAAAGACAGTGGGAAGGGTGCTACTGACTCCAACAAAAGCAGAATCTGAGCAAGTGTTCCTCAATAAGCACAGATGTTTGGAAAGAAAGTTAACACAAGGATAGAAGTCCAGCACGGAAAGGAAGAAACTGGAACACAAGGAGGAGGTAATACTGGAGTTAAAAGCACTAAGGGGAGGCTGTTCCAGATCTTTTGGAGTCTCTCCATTGAGATTAGGGTGCTGGATGTGAGCATGGACAGACAAGACGTCATATACATCCAGTATCAGCAAGGACACAGGTCAGGGACTACAAAGACAATGAGTATAATCATATCTACTGAAGTCAAAACATTTAGCCTGTAAGTAAAATGACAAACCCTGTAATTTGAACTTGACACATGCTAGGAACAAACATCCACAAACTAATGCCACAAAGGACACGCAATCTTTGTCCCTGAAGACACCATTATGTAAATTAAATTGAATCTAGTCCACTTTGAGGTTTGCAATCAAATGGATACTTTTAATATCAATAAAAATTGAGCTTTCCCCAGAGAATCCAAATCAAGCTGCTTTCGCAGAACAAAAGCAAAATGCTGAAACATATATGCTTTTAAGCTAACTCAATGAATCTAAAATTGTTAGCAAAACCAGTACATTCAAATCTACTCTGACAAATACACTGTGAGGAATAATAAACTGATTTGACATTTGTATTCACTTAGAATAAAGAAACAGGAAGTTTGGGAACAGCACGGAACACCTGGGTACCGGGGGCCACCGCTGCGGGAGGCACTGTCCACGCTCCACACCCACTGCAACCAGCACTCACGTTTCAACTTTGGGGGAAAAACCCCCAGAACAAAACTGCCTATGATTTATTGTGTTTGCATGGTAGGGAACAGTGATACAAGATGGTGTAAATGGCTCTTGTCTGTTAGACCTACGATTTTCTTACATAAAGTCTCTAATATAAACCTACTGCTATGCACATGTTCTAAATAAATGTAATATACCATTAAAAATAAAGGAAACGCCAAAACAATAATTAGGCAAGTATGCTTTGTTTTCTAATAACAAAATTGATGCCCCATGGAGCAACCTCATTGCTAATCTACCGTGAATAATGGCTTTGCTAATAAAATTGCAACTGCAAAAGGTTGTGTTTGACAGTCACACCTGGTAGTATGAGACTATATTTCAAACAGTTTGGGAATAAAAAAAATCCACTACTAAATTTACTGAATACCTTGGCTAGGGTTAAGTATTTTATGCAGGCATCAGCATCTTTAAGGAGTTCACCTTTTAAAAGGAGCAGGTTTTTTGTTGTAAATGGCACTGACACTACAACAAGAAAGTTCATTTCACAAAGATGATTCATTAAGAAATAAAATATTCATGGCTGACAGCTTGAAGGATCGCCATACAGTTTTATTCTAATGCACCTGTCCTCTTTGTCAAGTCCAATATGGGATGTCATGTCGCCAAAGTTTTATTTAGAAATTGTTTGTCAGAGTGAGCTTTCTAATGTGAATGAAAAATTCATTCCCTCATTAAGAAGATTTTCCATGAAATGTCTAGGATTTTCAATGAACACCAGGACATGAACCAATTACTGTTAAACACTTAAAGAGACAGTGTCCTAGCTCACTCAGCAAAACCCTTAATGCACAAGTATATGGAAAGAACTCAATGTCTATCAGGAAAACGCAAATGAAATATCAGTTTGAGTTTGGTTTATGTGCTCCCTCCTTCTTTCCACTTTCTTTCCTCTTCTCTTTTTTCTTTTTTTCAGTGATAAACGGAAAACCATGACATTTGAGAGGTCTCTGTCAAATGCAAATACTGGATGCTGAGTATTTGTATATGACTTGAAGGACAAAAACGTGGCATAAATTTACAAAGACCCCTATCAATTAGCCAGAGAGATATGTACATGTAAAGCTGAAAACAACATTTATTTGTGTTTCTCTATTTATTTGCTAAAGTGCTCTTCAGTCCTTTTTTGTCTTTTCCTGAAAGTTTACCTGTGCCAAGGAAGAGAGCACCCGCCTCAAGCCCCAAACCCGGAGGATCATAGGACCGGCACACCGCAAAGAAGTAGGTATTGCCAAATTGCTTTCTAAGGTGTAATTTTCCTTTGAATCTCACAGGACTCCGAAAGTAAGTTGAAAAGCTGACTCCATTCATTTATGCAATCATCTACGTCCTGTACACTTTTTTTTTTTCCTTAAAGGAGTTTCACTTGGGCTGACATGTTCACTGTGGCCAGGTCTCCACAGACGTGCACTCTTTTCATCTAGAATTTTTCTCTCGTGGAAAGTAATTTAGCTACTCATTCCAGACTTCAGGCTGTCAGACAGCCCACCTGGAGCTGCTGGATATCTGGAAACCCAAGACACTTTATATCTGGTTGGACCTCTTGCCTGTGTACCGGTGCCCAGCATCAACATGCTGTAGACTGACCCACCCCATGGTGCGGGTGGTCTCTGTACATGCAGCGAGTCTGATAACTCCCGATTTCAGCTCATTCACTGGTACCACCGTTCCTGAAGGAGCTGAGCTTCCCCAAAGGCTATAAAAAAGTAAGGGTCAGTGCTGAGGCTCTCCAAACACAGGTCACACGCACGTTTGCAGGGACAGCCTTGCTCTCTCCTTGCCCAGCAAGCAGGCAGAGGTGGCAGGATGACCTCTCCCTCCGGACTGGGGTGGACACCCACACCTACACATGCTGGGCTGCCTTGGGTTGTGCTTCATCTCACTCTGCCACCCACAGCATGGAACTGCTGAGTTTACCCCAGGCCTTTCTCTCTTGTGTACAAAATCTCAATGCTTAGTTAAAAAACCTCTAATTTTCAGTAATTCAAACATGCAGATTTTTTTTTCTAATAAATGTTAGAAATCTTTCGTTAGAAATCTTACAATTGTAAATCTTGTAAATTCATACCATGTAGATTAATCCTGCCAATGGCGAGCAAGTATCTCAAAATGGTGGTCTGTCGTACAGTTCCAGCCACCCAAATCTCCCACCTCTAAAGAAATCTAAAAAAAACAATTGGGGTTTATGTATATTAGCGTTCAATTTGAATCTCTGTGTGTAGCTAACTTTCCTCGTACTTCTAGGAATTTTTCTATGTAATCTATATATTAGAAAGCACAGCCCATTAACTGTGTGCAATGCTACCCATAATTACTTTCACTGGAAAAATGGTCAAGAACTATTTACATTCTTTAAATTTGTAAGTTCTGTTCTCGACGACAGTATGAGATATTTCAACAGATGAAGTAGTATTTTCTTAGCAAATCAATAGTAATTTATCCAACTGTTATGGTCTCAAGAGCCAAAGTGTGTTCTTGTGCTAAGCTGAGAGGAACGGGTTTATTCTGAGCAAAAGTTATTAAAATATTTATGACTTGATAATTTAGAAAAGAAAATGCAGATTAGAAAAGACCCATTTTTTAGCCACCCTTTCACTTTTTAAAGGCAAAAAATCTAAATGGGCACTAATTTCTTCATGCAATTTTCATCCAAAATTCAAAGTTCAGTTTACTTTTTGGCTTGAAGAAGTGATGCAGCTAGGGTTGCAGAAACTCCCTATAGTAACAGAGTTTCTATTCTTCCTTGATAAAATTTTTTCAGGATGTTATGGAAAACTTCCCATGAAGGCTGTGCATTGTACATATAAAAACATACATATGTATATTAGTTTGTGTTCCATAATGCATAATAAGAAGCCAGTTTCTTTAATGGTAATGTCTAAGCCTAAGCAAACTGAAGGCAAATGTTAAGATCTTTCTGCCATGTGGTAACACTGATATGAACCAATCATCCTCATTCACCCTAGCCCTTATAGTCTGTATTATACTTCACACAGGTGAATAAAAAGAAAAGCCAGAGGAGATCATTAATAGTTTTGCCATCTGTAAAGGTCACCCCATTGTGCATCATAATTATATAACCATAAATGGAAGGCGTTGTTATTATAAACACGTGAAGAAAAGGAGCTGATACTCTTAGTTTCAAAATTTGTCTTGAAAACCCCTTTCTCATCATTTTATTTACAAGGCATACTTAGAAACCGCAACTATTTTCGTCCTTGCAATCTGATAGTACTTCTCCCTTGAAGTAAGAATAGAACATGCCTTCCAGCTACCATTCGTTTTTAAACATCAATTGTACTATAAGGTACAGTAAATTATTGCAATAACCTTTCAACCCTCTAACATAAGTTCAAATATAACTGATGTTAGAAAGAAAATAATTTTGTTATTTTAAGCTTAATCACACCAGACACCTAAATTCTCACTAGCAACCCAACTGAGGTGCTCTGCCTTTGGTAGCCTCGTTTCCCCCGTTCACGCCAATGGCTCCTCAAAAGCCCACCCACAAATCATAGCTAACAAACTCCGGCCCTGATTTAGCACCGCGTGTCAGACGTGTAGCCCCACCCGGGCGAGTGGCCCACCAAAAGCCCTGGCATTATGCAGGCATGTAAATGTATACGTCTGCTGAGGTGTTGGCAGAACTGAGGGTGTCGGTGGCCAGGAAAGGGTTATTGCACTAGAGAAACCAGTACACAATGAAACCTTCTGCAGAACCGATCAACTTGTCCTTGCCCGCTAATACAACATTTTGAAAACGTACTAGTTTTTTAAAGGGCAAATTAGGAGTTCTGGGGCTCTTAGAACTAGCAAACACAGAAAATCAATTAAACTAATATGTGAAGCTTAAACATATCACATTGTAAACTCATATTTTATGCCTCCACTTTAAGTGCACTTAGATGATCTCCTGGAGGAATTCAAAAAATGTTATCTTATTTTGTGCCCAAAACCAGAAAAAGAGCTCCACTGGGCTTGCCAGGCTGTTAAAATTAAAATAGCTGTTTGAGCACGGCATAATATATGAGATGTTTAAGGCATTTTCCCCTAGAATTTTGGTTTATCTTCTTTAGTTAATTTTCTGAGATAAAATCCAGTTATAAATAACCTGGAGGCACACTCAGTCTGCTGCTTGTAGGATGGCAAATCTTTAATAGCCAGAAATTCTGCCTCTTAGAGATCTCTTGAGGGAATAATAGTACTTTGAAAATTATCCAAAGGAAAATAAGCAAAAAGCATTATAAAAATTATAAAAACCTGTAATTATGCAGGAAGTGATACTATATTTATAAGCTAATGAACTATCACCCATAGGCTTTTTTTTTCCTTTTTAAATACAAACATAAAAATATGCATTGACTATAATCAATGCAAACTGCTGATTTTCACCAAAATTGATTATATAAGACTTACAAGCACATACTAAAACCTTTTCTGCAGGATAAACCCCTACTAATAAAGAGAAATAAAATCTAACAATTAAAACAGATGTGGTTAAAGAATTGAAGCAGAACTGCCCAGAACTTTTACTTTTCAGTACTCTAGAATCAAGAAAAGAGTTATACCCTGACAGCATGTAAAACAACTAAAATATTAAATTAATACTTTCTCTAAACCAAAGACTACAATAACAATATCCTGGCTGTCATCCACTGACTATGTATATAATTACCACAGTGCCTACTACTAGAAAAGCAGGCGGCAATTCAAAACAAAAATTGAGTCTGTCAGACTAGATACTGTAAGATTTACTCTAGTCAAAGATCTGTAGGCCACAAATAATAATTAAAGTTCAAGCAGTTTAAAAAAAAAAAAAAGTTTGTTGACTATAACAGCAGTCTTTTTCTTTTTTTTGAATGTCTAAAACTGCTGTAGAAATCTGCAAGTCAATCACCTTGTCAACATTAGCAAGGAAAACAGTTGAAAGCCATTCTGACAGGCAAGGTAGAAAGGAACACATATTTGTAACATAATAGAAAATTACTAGTAGAGATTTAGAATGGAAAAATCTGCCTAATTGTTCTCCTTGACTTTTCTGAGGTTACAGAGAAGGTTGATGGTGGTAGTGCGCATGGCATAATTTATTTGGATTTTCAGAGTGCTAGCAATGAAATTTAATGTATGAAAGGTAAGATCTATGAGGATGGATAAAAGCCCTAAATTTAAGTATCAAGAGAAAAAGAAAAATAAAAAGGTATGGTTAGGAAGAGGGAATTAACTACATCAGCAAAACCCAAATCTTATATTGTGCAGATAATGTCAATTTGACTTGCTACTTTTAACTCAATACAAATGATTAGACAAGTGAAAAATAAAGAATTCTACATTAGAAACAATCAACACAAACACTTTCTCATAGGAAGAATAATGGAAATCTAGAAAAACTGGCAAAGCAAATTTGTTGTCACTGTACTGAAGGAAAAAAACACAATTTACTAAGTACCTCCCATTGTTACAATGCTACAAACCCTGATGATTATAGCCCCAGTTATATAGTCTTCACTCATTCTTCCCAATTCAGGATGACAAAGAGGAATATTTTTTTTCCAAATGCAATCACACTTTCCCTCATTTAAAATAAAATGTAATGAAACAATACTGAACCTTTGATGTATAGGGTTTTAGAGAAACCTTAAAAACTCCACTGAAGACATCACATTTGATGGGCAGAGTTTCTAATGCTAAGGAATGCTGAGATTTGCAAAATCCAGACGTGCATTTACTTTTCATTGATATTAAGCTCTCATTTATTAACTTAATTCAATGCTGTGGAACTCACACGGTTGTAAAAGCTTTCGGTTAAACTTCTTTCTCCCTAGGATTTTCAAAATGTCAGTGTAAGCTGTCTGCTGGTCTATTTTGCACACAGAGCAGCGTGGCAAACCTTTAAGCAACAGTTCAGACATTCCCCCAAATATTCATTAAACATTGCTCACACAAAATTCAGATGAAACATTTCCACCACATTTTTCAATTATTCATAATCTGCAACTTTACCTAAAATTGCCAGCAATGTGTGTATTTGTGCACGTGCGTGACAGAGATGCCTTTTTCTGCTGATCCCTCCAAGATCACAAAGTAAACATTATGACTTCTCCCTTGGACAACGAAACAAACATCTGCTCATTCAATGAAAATACATATAATACTGAATTGCCAAGATCAACCCGACTTTGAGTGATTCAATCAACAGGAGAAGTTTCTGCAAATGACGGGACTGTACTTTGGAGATATGTAATCTGGGCTGCCTACCTCTCAATTCTCCTTTACCTCCTTAATGACTTTAGATGCATAAATAAAATCTAGGACATTCCATTTATATTTTTAACTTCAAACCAGGCATGAGAGAAAGCATTTTGCTGAATGTCAAGCTCACACAAATATTATGCATTAAAAATGTAGCTGCAAGACCATTTTTTGAGGTTTCAGTTCCATTAATCATGTTGCTTCTAGTGAGGATTGCTGGATTTCACTCTAAAGAGTTTGTATCCATGCAGCACAGTCCACAGGTTCCCTTCCATTTTTTCTCCCCTTCCTCACCGCTACTGAAAAAAAACGGTAGCTATTCACACTAGCGAGGATGAAGGCTGACTGTGAAGACTTCCAGAAAGATCTTATGATGCTCAGCAACTAGGCAATAAAATGGCAGATGAAATTAGATGTTGATGAATGTCAAGTGATGTACATGGAAGAAAACAACTTCACATGTCTGCACTGAACTTACTCTTTGGATGCAAGAGCAAGATCATGGGGTTATAATATAATGCTATGAGGACATCAGCTCAATGCTTAGTAGCAATTAAAAAAGAAATAGGAAGATGAGAATTATTAGGAAAGGAATAGAGAAGAAAATAAAAGATGCCATTATGTCACTGTATAAATTGATGATCTGTCTGCATCTTGAAAACTGTGTGAAGTTCTGGTACCCTCATTTTGAAAAACTATCACAGCACTGGAAAGCTACAGAGTAGGGCAAAAAAAGATTATTATTGCTATGGAATAACTTCTGTACATAATTAAATTTCAGATCTTCTTCCTCACATAGAGACAGCTGAGCAGAGACATACCTGTGGTCTACAAAACCATGAGCAGCTTAGGGAGCGTGAACAGGGACAGACGGCCTCATTCAGTACGGGAGCTCAGTGCCGTCAGATAGCACTAGCAGGTTCCAGGCTTGAAACCAATACAAGGAGTCACTGAATTTTTTACACAATATGAAGTTAAGCTGTTAAATCCCTCCCACAAGACACTGTGGATACTAAAATTTACACATCAAAAATCGATTAATGTAAGTTATTAGAAGCTGGGAGAGATTTGGGGGAAAATTCTCTATTGTTTGCTGATTGTCCTTCTCTTTCTATGGCTTCTGCTGTTGCCATTTGTCAGAGCGAGTATACCACGCTGGTTTGAACTTCGGTCTGACGCTGTACGGGCATTGTTAATGAAGAACTGCCACACATGCAATGCATCACTAGAAGAAAAGGGGTGCTACTGCATTGAAAGGTGAGTGGAGGACCATAATGTGCTGAATAACCCTGAAGAATGGCTCAAATACTTTTCCCAGAAAGATTTATAAATAAGCATGACTGTCTATATACTATCAATAACACACAACAAAACGCCAGGCCAGCCTTTTCGTTTGTAATATCCTCCTTTTCTTCTTCACCAAGTTCTGGGCTAACAAAGTTTGATTTAAAAAACAAACGCCCCCAGGGATTGCACCCAGCTGCTTCCTTACACCTGCACAAAAAGCACAAAGTTTCACTAGGACAGACCCATCTTACACGTAAATGATGACGCTAAATCCCACTTCTCTTTACCACACACCCCAAAGCATTCTGTGCTGCAACCACTGAGTGTACCATACCCAAAATGATGGTTTCAGCCCCGTGCGGCACAGACTCTGTCCTCTATTTACTTTATTGGAATACATGTAGTTTTATTGCTTTAACTACAAATGAATCAAACGTTAAGAGTTTAATACAACAATCATCCTGAGGAAGAAATGGAGATTGCAGACTGATGGCAAGATTAACCTGGGGGATCACCCACTTGTTACAGGCCTTTGTTTCTGCATTTCTGCACTGCTCCTGTACACATATCATTGCAAATGGAAACCCCTCTCGGATCTTTTTTTCTCTTTTCTTTTAGCAGATGTCGGTTCAGCTGTCACAGGGGACGACGCAGCGGCACTCCTTGTTTAAAAGTACTCTCTTGGCTGACACATACAGTACAGTTAGCATCTTAGCCTAAACAATCATATGACACTATCAATGCCAGTCCTCCACAGTGGAAAATCCTTTAATTCAATATAGTTACACTGGGGGGGACTATACACCTCTTGGCCCTTCCCTTTGCACAGAACTACACCACTGGCATCAGCATCCAGGGCTGGATATAGAGCCACAACCATCTCCCCCCAGAAAGCCTACTAGGGGATGTAGTAAGCAGGGTGAGTCCTCAGTTTAACAACAATTATCCTGTTGGAAGGGCAGACAAACACAAAAACCCATCCCAGAAATAGATTTCTTTGGGGATTTTGGTTTTGTTATTGATCTTCCCATTCTCCTCAGTTAAAATCATCTTAGAGTGGATATATCTGTCTTTTTTTTTTTTTTAAATTCCTCTTGTCATTCTTTAAGAAAAAAAACCACCACAAAAAAATCTTTCATAAAAAAGAGAAAGAGGAAAAGAGGAGTCTTTCCCTCTTGAAAGGATTTTAAACCTGTGTTTGAACTGACTTTCAAAGGAGAGGGGCTTTAGCTATCCTCTGATACCAGGTCTGGTTGAACAATATTCAATACCATTCAGCACCATCCTTTTCTGAAGACTGTGTCTTGGTTTACTGCCAATGTCCTTGATCAGAGCACAGAAGCATTTACTTAGGAAAATAACATTAAATGGCAGCCCATGGCAACAATAACAGCTCTATTGCCAGAATACTCTTGCAAAGGATGCATGGGTGGCTCGATGGCCCTGAACACTTAAGTACATTTTTTTCCTTTCAATTCCCTCTGGTACATTAATTTTTATTGATAGCTTATAGCTATGGCAAGTGGTCTTGGTTTTACTAACTTGCAGGACTGAAGAATATCACTGATGTGGAAAAAAACCCCAACAGAACAACAAGCTACCTGGCCACCAAGCTGTGTGTTTCTATTTTTGAACCACAAGCCTTTATTAAATTACAAGAGCACCTGATCGTCCCTCCCCTGCTTTATCCGCTCACTCATTAATTTCTTTTAAATATGAAAAAACTATCATTTCTCTAATTTCACAGAAGTGTTAGTTGATTTGCTCTGTAGACCTGGGTACAAAGTGTAGTGGATTTGGGAAATGTACGTTCTCTTCTTTCACAACCTACTCTTCATGGGCCAGCTGAAGCATAAGGAAAATTCTGTAAATGCATAATGTTAAATGGATCTGTAAACCTCAATAAATTGCAGGGAGAAACAAAACAAATTCATTACAAAGAAATCTGGTGGTGTTTAATGCTGTTTCCTTTTTCCTGCCTCTATCTTTGTATGTATTACAAAGACGCTTCTGTGTCTCAAAACCTGATCTACCAAAACAAAGCAGAAAAAACAACTCGCCAAATCATTTGCATTAACTGATTTGTGATAAAATGATTAGGAAAAAAAGATTATAGCATTCAAGTGCAGAGGGTTCTCACTGACTAGGTCTGTAATCAAGCGCTTCTAGGGCCTGTGCTGGAGGTTCTCTCCTGACTTCTGGTGTTCATGGATCACGCTGAGGTTGGTTTGTTTTTTTCCCACTGAAATCTTAGGCGACATTATGTTAATTCAGACCAAATGCAATTTCTGTTATTTCTACATATGTGACATAAAAATGACCTTGCACTGTTACACAGCAACACAGCTGCATGTCGGTGGCACGAAATCTGGAACGTGTGAAATTGCTGAGTCAAGCCTTTAGAAGTAACACACACATTAGTAATGCTAACGATACTTGAAAAAAAAGTGTCTAAAAAAAAAAATCAGTGCATTACAAATCTTCCATTACAAAACCCAGAGCTCTTATAAAGGGAGTATTCTTTCACTAAACATGAACTTAGCTCTGACATCATGTATGGGTTATATTTTACTGTTCATGAAACATCACCATTTCCTATGATTAACCCTGCACAGGCATGAAAGAAAAGGGATACAGAACAGAGCACAAAATACCCCTCTGCATATACCCTGGGCTGAGGTTTCACCTACGGTTTCTCCAGTGCATCAGTGAGTCACGTAGACTCGGCAGATGAAACACGCTGCCAGTAGTCATCCCTGCAGGAAACTCATGGTGACCAGACCTCAGGACCACACCTACGCTATGTATAGGGCACCTAGTGGACACGCTTCAGTCCACCCTTGAAGATCTTGATGAGCAAACCAGAAGGAAGCAATACTGACTAAAAGAACATGCCTTTTTCCTCTGTTTTTACTAGAGTCCGATCATTCAGCTTGCACTACCATTAGACTTACTCTAACATTACTACCTTTTGATGGGTACTTGCCTTTGGAGGAAATAATAGTGCCACTGGGGCTTGGCTTCTTAAAAGTGTCAGGAATCACTGCTAAACCATATGGAGCCATGGCACGCTCACCATTACCGCCCAGCTGTATTAATTGCTAGTAGCAGTCACCCCAGTGGCTCCAAAAGCACTGAAACTTGTAGATGACTCTTGTAGAGATTGACTTCCTAAGCTGTGGTCTCAGCATGCAGGTTCTGCAGGACAGACATATCCCTTAACAGGTCTTTGCAATAGTTGCCAGCATGGCAGACACTCATCACAAGAGGTCTTTGGACACTACATTATACAATGAAATACCAGTGATCGTGGTTGTATCCAAAAGACAGAAAATAAAACTAAGACTGAAAATGGGGCTCATCTTCACTCCTAAAAAACAACAGGAGTTTGGATCAGGCTGTTAATGATTAGGCTAACAAAAACTATTTCACAAGCATCTTCTTTCCCAATTAAACAATGATTACACAGTGTAACATAGTAATTACCTAGGCTGCTCTCCATTTTACGGCATATATGCTGAGTAGTGCTCGAAAGGAACCTCATGTTTGCCCACATGCTGGGCACACTGCTACAGCACGGGATCGCTCTAGGTCCAACTGCAGGAGATTGCTAAGGTAAAGGCTTTTTAGAACATGAGAGATATAAGCTTCTTTAATTTAATAAGGCATCTAATTTTCATTTGTATACTCTCATCTTTGTTTTGCCTTTTTTTGACATTTGAATACTCTGAAAGGAGGTAATGAAACCTGACTAATCAGCTGTTTCAGAGATGAATCTGATCTCCAGGAGCTCTTTGGGAGAAATGATTGAGGCACATGATTTTTCCAGTCCTGATTAGGAATCTGCAATCAAAAATTATGTTTACATAAAGAAACTTAAATATTATCAACAGCATTTAGCACTACAGAATTGGTACTAATGATAAAAATGAAGTACCAGTGAATCACATTTTAAATTTTTAATATTTAAAACAACAACAACAAATCTTTTCCCTTTTAACCGCAAGAGCTATGACTTCCTGATGAAAATCCCAAAGGTATTTTCTTCTTCTCTGGAAGGCATATTTCCCTCTAATTAATTAGGGTGAGGGACTGAGGCAAAGCAAAATGATAAAGTAGAACCTGACTGCTTACTGCAGCTCTCGCTGCTCTTTATAAACTGCAGAGAGAAATCTCCCCTGTAAAGCTATTCTGCTACGACTTTCGTGCCTGTTTACAAACCAGGGTCCCGGTCCTTCATTCAGTGAAGTCTGTCAACAGAAGTAGTGACCGTATATAGGTTAGCTCTATAGTGGCCAAGCCCACTTGTTTTGGCACGGTAGAAAGGCTCATGACTGTCCTGAGAACAGGCTCAGGACCGTATCTTTTAGTGCCTGGACTGACACAAAATATTGATTAGGATGGCTTTTAATATGCTTCCTAAATTAATGTTTATTTTTCTTTCTTTTCCTTCAAGGCTTCCCCGCAGCTGAATTCTAGAAGCAGCTTACCAGCTCTGAAAATGTTCAGGTCTTTACATGAGGTTTCCTGTTCATATGTGAGGAGAAATACATTTTAACTAAATTGAGCAACTTCTTTTATAACAGTGAGAGATAAAGGAGGAAGAGAGAGATTGTTCTACAATCACATAAAAAGATCTTGGCAAACGCTTCTGCTATACTTAGATTGAGCAAGAGATACAGCAGATATTTTGCCACTTGTTTCCTGGGTTTTTGACTGGCTATAGCAGTAAGGGAAGCGTTACCATAAACATCACTGAATTGATAGAGGAAATTTTATTGTCTGCCAGATTCACAAATTGAAATCGATCTTCATTCTACCAATACCAATTTTGCCAAAGTTCCTGCAAAGTAGACACAACAAAATACGGTAGTCTTTCGGGTTACTTCTGATTAAATTCTTATCATTTGTCTTGAAACAAAAGTTTTTTTTCTTTCTTTTTTATCTGACTGCAACATATAATTTTAGTCAGCTAACACTAAATTAGACACCCACTCAGATTTATTATGATAAGAACATTCAGTAAGCTAATTTCAAGATGATGACTCCTATAAATTCTTATAATTTATTATTTAGTACTTTGGTTTTTAATCATTAAGTACGTGAAGACTTTGTAGGTCAAACCTGTATTAATGAAGACAGTAATCTATTTTTCAAACTCTCTGCTCCTCACCCACCTTTCAAATTGTAAATTAACAGAAATATCTTTAAACATATGTAGAAGAACAAAGGGAAAAATTGGGAGTATTTGCAGCACCGTTTAGCTAACTATTCCTGAGACCGTGTCTATTAACTCAATTTCCTAACAATTTTTGCAATTGTTACCAAAGGGAATGCTGAAATCAAACAAAACAAAAGACAGTCCTTAAATGAGCAATGTTAATAATCAGAACAGTAAAAATGAATTGAAATTATGCAAACACAAGCATTAAAGTTTTCATTAGATTGTTACATTAGCACAAATGGGGTCATTTAGAAGAACTTTCTCTAGCTGCCCACAGGTTTCTGAAACTTCAATATTAACCATATGAATTTTTTAAGAGGCAAGTAAAGGTATCGGAGCAGAACTTCTCTTTCACTCGAGCCCTTCGCTGGAGTGCAGACTGCCTAACGACTCTTTTATCCGGGCAGTGCTGGAGGGAGCTCTGCTGCCATACTGGCCTCCGATGATTCGAAGCTACCATTCCGATTTTACGCACACTGGTCCTCAGCGCATACTGACCTTATACTTATTATGCTACATCTGTTTGTTTTTACATCTAACGTTTCATTGTCCTCCATTCTCTGGTGCTTTTATACCCCATGGGACATTTAATCCTTACAACAACACTGGACATTCTTTTCAGGAATGCATCGGGACTGAAAATCTGAATATATCGCCCACAATATGGCATATTAAACTATTCAGGGATGTTGTAAATCTGTTGAAATACATGTTTAAGAAGAACTCCTATAAGTATTGTGCATCTCACATGCATGCATTTATCTTTTGCCTGCTGTTGCAAACTTAGTGACTCATTTGTTACTGGGAATAATAGTTGTGTCATTTCTTTGTGCAATTAATAAAGCTTTGTCCTGTGTACCTAGTAAATGAAACTCACAACAGGACACGACGCACTGCAAACAAAACGTTCTTGCTAGAGCTGAACCAGGCTACCAGTGGTTCACTGGTCTTTTCCTCCTGTAACCTTCCAACACAGGAA
Organism: Phaethon lepturus; assembly: GCF_000687285.1. Lineage (NCBI taxonomy): Eukaryota > Metazoa > Chordata > Aves > Phaethontiformes > Phaethontidae > Phaethon > Phaethon lepturus. The sequence continues at coordinate 102,168 of NW_010552446.1, read as the reverse complement.
CAAGTCTTTCTGGAAAATATTTAACATTGTGTATGTATGAAAAAAACAACACTGTAAAAATTTTTATTCAGCCTGTAGAACATCTCCTCAACTGTCAAAAATATATTTGGTTTTGGTGGAAATCATGTGAAAAAGAGTCTCACCTTCACTCAGATGAATGGAAAATAACATGGAAGAATTCCAAAACAGGAATAAAGGATTTAAAAACTGCAATCCTTTAAGGACTGACGGATTTAGCCATAGAATAAACCACTGGCAATCACCATATTATAACTATGACTAGAGCGACCGGCATTTCCTTGGTCCTCCATTATTTCCGTAATTATAAGCTCTGCCAAAAAGATAGTGTCTCGGGAGTGGTTTGGGGAGTCATAGGGGACAGGAAAGAAGGGTAGAAAACAAGGAAGGAACGGGGCTTGCGTGTGGCCAGGAAAATAAATGAAAGGAATTGAAAACTGCAAGTCAGCGCCTCTGTAAGTGCCCTAGAGCCAAGATGTGTAAATAAGCCGCAGTCCAAATGGAGGTGAGGCGATGGCACTGGTCACGTCCAGAGGACGGAAAAAAGAACTAGGAGAAACAGAGCTAGTTCAAGGACTGAATTTTCAAGTTGTTAACAATTTCTTGTTCAAGAAAGCATCAGGAAAACATGTAAAAAAGCACATGTCAGTGTAGCGCTGTCCTTGAACGTGTGCGCCCTACCTCTCCGCTGGGTTTATAAGCGTACGCACAATGCACTGCAGCAAGGGCAGAGGTTTCTGAGCCAGACCGGCTCCACCACGCGTCTCGGCGTGCGTGTGCACCCGCGGCACCCACCCACACAGGCAGCCCGGAGGGAACCCTAGTTAACTCGCTGCCTCCCCGAAGAGCCAGTTCAGGAATCACCACAGATGCAAAAGCTTCGGAAAACTCCAAACATGTCCTGAATGTCTTCAGGTGTCATTGCAGGGAAGCCGAGGGACAGAGAAGTCAACCAGAATGAACAGCCATATTTTGAACATTACCAAATTTTGCAGGGGAATGGCACTACACGTGAGTGGAGATAATTTCAAGGCCTCTAATCTCCAGCACTGATCTATGAAGAAAGCCAAGCGCGTTAGCCTATGGGAAAATAAACCCGACATATTGTTCCCACATAGTGCGCTGCTGCTGGGAGGTCCAGTTCCTGCCCCAATCCTTCCTGAGACAATGCACAATGTGCCCCTGATTTTGTCCATATAAGACCACGTAAGATTAAGATTTACTTAACAAGGTGTTAAAAATATTAGAGTTTTCCTAATTCGGATACTAATACTTTACACTAGGTGGGTTCCTCCCTTTCTACACTATCACAACTAATAGCAAAACTAATATATTATTCACTTAAAATTTTCATCAAGGTTTTTACCAGTAAATTGGCATAGATGGCTAAACTGATGGCAATGGACTTTGAGGTTATCGTTCAAAGCAACCTCTATTTTAGGAGGCATGTGTGGGAATTTACACAGTAAGGAATGCTCTGAAGGTCTTTGCTTCATCTTTGTCTTAAGTTTCTAGGATACGCATTCATGAGACAAGGAGAGAAAAACTTCCAGTAAATGATGCTCATCTGCATCCTCATCTGGAGGGATCACTTCCAGAGATGGAGCGGGCGCCTTGCAGAGGCCATTTTGTTCTTGGCTTCTGCTACTGGAAGGATTCACATCATAGGATTTTTAATGATGCTCTAATACTCCATAATCCAAGCTTTAAGATGATGGAGGCCAAGTTCTTTTGTTTTCACTGACAACAAACTGCTTACAGCAGGGCTGATTTTGGTCCGCAGACCCTTGCCTGCTGGGGTCTAGACCAAAATCAACAAATCTTTTTACAAAGGCCACTGCACAGCTGTGAAACGATAACTTTCAGGCACTGCAGATTTGGGTCATATTTAACCTAATGATCTAGATGTGAAAGTCGCCTTAATCCCATTACTAACACCCCGACTCACCCTGACTGTAAAAATGTCTGCTAAATTCCTTAGCAAGTTATGTTTTAATCTGAGAATATTAATTACATTTACAATTATGACTCCTCCATGATTTATAACCTTGCAGAAACTATTGCATTTCCATATGTGGTTTTGCCACTTTCACTTCTATATACCTATCATTTTCCATTGTTTATTTTCCTTGATTGATGGTAGGGCTTTGGAGGTTTCCCATTATGAGCTTTATAATTATCACTGGTAATAGAGAAGCTCTTCCTATTATATTCAGTGAGACTGCCCAAATTATTCATTGTAGACCATTGGTACCGGACTACAAGAAAATAAGAATTTATTTCCAGTCTCAGGCATATGCTAGATAAGAGGATGTATTTATTTCTCCATGTTTCAAAAGGATTAAGGTTTGAAAAAATAAATATCACTTAGCTTGTCAGCATGCAGAACATTATGGTGCTGAATTTAAAGTCCCTTTTCCTGGGTTAAGTACGACAAATCTAAAAACGGGAGGGAGGAAATCTCAACTATATCCTTACTCAGCTAAATAAATGAATACTATATATTTTAGCTGTTAAGCAGGTTTACAGAACAGACCGTACAAAACTGTATCTTGGCTTTAACAGTATAATGTGCTTATTTAGAGAAATGCTACAAAATTCCAGAAGTCCTTGACCCTTGGATATTCCAAGAGCTCACTGCATACATCATCTGGGTTTTGCTTAATTACACATAATTAGGAAATGTAATTATGCTTTTAGTGTTACTCTGCCATTAGGAGCGTAGTGGACAGCAGTAACATTAGCAGGATACAGTTCTTGAAAGGAAAAAAAAAAATACAGTCGACCTAAATAAACAGACAAAATATAGAAAGACTAGTAAACTCTAAAATAAAAAAAATAAACATTTTGCTCTTGGCAATAGAAGAATACGTGTTTTAAAGGCATTTTGCCAGTTTGTTCACAGCATCATTTAATGATACACTCATTTGCATCAACAACCTGAGTGTCACCAATTTTTTTTTTTCTCAGTTACTTTGATATGCTAACTTTCTAACATATTTATGACTTTTTATCACTATTTCATACGCTAAATTTCACCCAGTTCACAGATTGGTAAAGTACTTTAATTATGTTATCTCTAAGAATTAAAACATTTTATTAACATGTTCTTCCCTATGCAAGTGGTTCTAACACATCATGGTTAGGAATGCTGTCTAAAATAAGCTCATTCCCAAAGCAAAATTTACATGGCTTGGTAACGTGGGAAGGCAGCTATTTCATGCCTTGATGACTGCCCACCAAAGAAAACAGAAAGTGGATGAATGCAAGTTGACAAAACAGATATTTTGAAAGAGATCTGATCTTCTAGTACATCACGTTTCTGCTTCTTTTGTTTATCATGCTTTAACTGCCTATTATAGCAACTAGCTATAATAAAATAATACACTCCATTAAATGTATTCGTTACTTGCTATGTTTGCTCAGTGCTGAGAAATATTTCACCAAAGTATGCTTTAGTAACACGGCATTTAGTCTTTCACTGGGCTTTGCCCTCCAAAACTTCATGGTAAGGACAACTGCGAGGTCAGCTGTATTCAGTCCTGAGGCAGAATGTATACGCTACTTTTTGCACACGAATTTTACGTTTGATTCATACCCTCTGTGTGCCCCCCGCTTGCTGTGGATATCCCCTACTCCTCATCCCCACTTGGGGGTCAGGTTGAGATCATTATATATTGGCAGGAAAGACGGTGGTTTACTAGCGAGGTGGGTTGTCTTCTCGGACCGCACTCTCAACCTGCAGGGAATCGTCTTCTGCCCTTTGACGACAGCTTTCCAAACCGAGCTCCATCTTGCAGGTCAAACACCGGGAAAAGTCACGCTCACAACTGCAGCCTCCAGCCGCGTGGAGGGGGCAGATCCCGTGGCGCGGGGGATGTCAGGAGCCACCAGGGGATACGTGGGGTCACCCCTCAAGTGGCAACAGCATGTGAGACCTCAGGCTCCCTGTCCCTTCCCTCTAGACAGGCAAACCAGTCCTGTATCCAGAGGACTTCAGCAGAGGAGCACAGAAAGAAGTCACTCCGCGTGCAGCCATATGTCCCCAGCACCTCGGGGCACCCCACACCTCCTGCCGCTGCTGGTTGGTACTGGCACGGGAGGTGCAGCCACCTTGGGAAACCGAAGGCGAGACTTACAGTTCGGGCAGCAAAATTTTTTAGACATCTTTGCTTTAATCTCAAGAACATCTGAAAAAAGCAACAATTTTGTGGTAGTACTTCAATTGCTCTTAACAGCCTGTTTCTATGCGGGATAAGGTCTTAAATACTACAGAGGTAGGTTGATTTTTGGTTTTGTTAAGAATCTGACACTCCACGAATGCTATCTATAAACCACTGGTTTCTCTTATTAAAATATTAAACAGTGGCTACATCTAAAATATCACAGCCAGATTGAATAGGATTAGATTTACTCTCATCTTTTCCTTGAAGCGTTTCGCTCTGCTGCTGCGCACCCTTAAACCACGTTTTGTTCCAGAAGTAACTGCAAGAGCTATGGAGGCGTGTGAAATAACGTACTCTGTATAAGGTGCCTATCAGTTTATCAAGCTTTCAGAGCCCTTTTGAAATATGCAGTAAGCAAGCATTGCCACTACTTCTATAAAATAAATGTAACACACACTAGATGTAATCTAGACTATTTTTATCTACATTATATATCTCGTTATCTAATATAAACTACTTACATGTTATCAGATATAATTACTGAATATATTTACTATTTGGAAAAGAGTGTAGCAAAAGATATAGAATTAAGATAAAATGTACGGGAATGCAAGTAATTCATTACTTTAATTGCTTCAAGAAGCTATGATGATGTTATTCTGATATTAAAATAAGTTCCTTAATTAATCAGCCAAACATACTGACAAGGCTCCTTAAACCCATTTTTACCAACAGCAATATTTTGACAAATGTATTTTCTGAAAAGACAGCATACACTTTATAATTAATTAGAATAAATTTATTTACAAACTGCACTTTTATTTGCCATTATACCTTCTTAATTAAAACCATTCTCATGACGCTATTTTACCACGACCCTTTATTGCAAAGGCAACAGACAGCAATCACACATTTTAAATAACAAAATAAATCTGTGCTGGCAATTTTGAACACAGTTCAACTGACAAAATAACATTGATGGCAAAAGCATGAAGAGCCCCCCTGGCTCAGGGGAAGGGACAAGTCGTGAAGGCAGGGGAGAAGGGAGGGGGTAAATATTTACGACTGCAGAGATGCACTTAACAGTGATCTATCTTTGAATTTTCATAGCAGGACACCCGAGTGCTTTGAAACATGTCCTAATCAAAAACAAGATTAAAGAAATATGTTCATAAGCAATTCCGAATGTTTCTTGAGATGCCAAGCAAAGGACACATGAATCATACTAGCTGAACACTTAGGATAAGAAGAGGGGAAAAAAAAAAACCCAAAATCACATGAAGAAACATTTGTAAACTGGGTATTTTTTATTTGCCACTATGATTTTATCTGAAGATCTCTAGTGAACTAATTACTCAGAGAAACCCTTCAGTGCTTAGGTAACAGAAATGTTTCTAAGAATCTCGGAGCATTCTCTGTTGAAGAAACAGCACTTTCACAAATACTGTCCAGTGTATAGTATTGCATTGGAATTCGTGGTCTTACGCAGAGGTTTTAAGTCCTACATGCAGACTTTCTCTTACAACTGGACCGCCTGGATACAACATCTGGGCTTTTGGTGGCAATGACTGAGCAAAAGAAAGTGCAAGCCACAGAGTCTTAACCGGGGAGGGACATGTCTCTTAATATACATTAAGAACACATAAAAATATATATGTATAGGTAAAGAAAAAATACTCCAAAAGCAAAGCCTTAGAACCAACAGCATTTAGGATCTGATTGAAATGGGCGTTAAAACGGAGAAGACATCAAAGCAAACACATCATTCATTTCCCCATCATACTCCAGCTCTGTACACTGGACGAGCTTTTAGATTTTAACAGACTGTACAACAAGATGTTTGGTTTTTAGTCTGCAAGGCTGTTCCACTGATACTGCGACACCCGTTTTTATATTGGGCCCTATATTTTTCTCCTAAAAAGTTTCTATAAATAATAAAAGTGAAAGTGCTTTCAGTTTACGAAAGGATTGTTCTAAGTACCAACTGGTGTCTGCTACTCACTCAGCAGAGCTCTATTAAACCCCCACAATTTGGCTTCAGAAATAAGAGGAGAAAAACCTTGCTGCACCTCGAAAGTGTGCAAGCTTTGAGCTGTGTCAAAGACCTTTGAACAAGCTTTATAAATGACATCCATATTTGTCCATTTTTGACTTAAATTGCTTTTGGTTCAACTGCATGCAGCACTGAATTGCCTTGATGCAATGTCACATGGAATGACATAAAACACAGAAAAAAGCAGGTTGCTGGCTAGGATTAGGAAATAAAGGAGTCACGGCCCTCGTTCACTTCAGTAAATGTTTGAGGAAATGAAAATGAAACTTCTGTTAAGAGGTAATCTCTTCGAAGCTCGGTAAGAGCAGGTGACATTTTATAAGTCTCAAGTTTTTCATGTTATATTTAGCAGGTACAATGAAACAATTTACATACAGTCCAAGATCGCTCGTGTTCCTTTATTCTTTTTCAGAGTAGAGAGACACGTTCTGCAATTCATTAGGTTCTCACTGTTAAATTCGGTTTTACCCCCGAGCAAGGAATCTCCCGCACCACCTCTTTCACGCAGCAAAGGCGGAGGTGAATCCCAGCATTTGGGAGGGATGTTTTCATCTGCCCCAATCCTCCTCTTATCACTGGCATAAGCATTTCTTTAAGCTTGTAAGTATGCATTTTATACACCTAAATGCCATGTTAGCTGCTTAAACACAGAACTGGGCATCCAGTTTTGAGCTCCCAGCTTTGAAACTGAGCTTTTTATTAGCAGTTCTCCGTCTTTTACCCTTGATTTTGACAATTGCCCTCATATAACTTGAGAGGCATTTGTAGTCCCCCGCGATTTCTCTCATCCTCTAGATATGAGCCTCCTCTGCCCTCCTTCCGGCTCCTCTTTCCGCCTCTCCGCCCCGGACCCCCGCACGCCCCAGCACCGGCGGGGCAGCAGTCGTGCAGCTGCACCTCTCCCAGCACAGCGTTTCGGGTCACGTAACCCGGGTGCACCCGCAGTGCCGTCCCAGGGACGGGCCAGAATGCCCCCCGGCGCAGAGCCACCCGCGGGGTTCACCCTTTCCCGGGGTGACTGCACGTGTGGCAGCGCGGCTCTTGCACCCAAATGCAGCCTTGTACCAGTTACCAGGAAAACCTTCCCGATTTATTCTTCTTCCACCCCCAAACCGCTTCTCCCGCTGTATCACAGGTATTTAAATGCTGTGGACAAACTATTCTGAGATGCATAACATTTGCAAGTACAACCACTACTTTAAGTGACAATCATCTTTCCGCATATCCCGTTAAAAATCTTGATGTTCTAAAACCTCACAATACAACTGAAAAGGTAGCATCACTTTCTGCACACATTTTGATGACACCAGGCGGGAGTATCTCATGTGAGTCTGAGACCAAGGGACCTATTAAGAGCACTTGGAATCTGGATGCTGATTGTTTGCATGGATCCAGTTGCGGTAGTTCACATCTTTCATGTTTTATGCAAATACAGAATCACAGAATCACAGAATCACAGAATCACTAGGTTGGAAAGGACCTTCAAGATCATCAAGTCCAACCATTAATCCAGCGCCACCATGTCCCCTAAACCATGTCCCAAAGTGCCACATCCACACGTTTTTTGAACACTTATACAAGTAATTCTGGGGTTTATTCATTGGAACAGAAGTAGCACCCACAATCTAGGCATATTTTAAAACCATCGATACCTTCTTACACACAGAAGCATCTATTTCCATGAACTCCTGGAAGGCTTAATATTTTCTAATCATCAATAAAGTATTTGAATATTGAATTTGTAATTAATTTTGCTGTTTAAAAAATCCTTTCAGAATAACATTTAAGTACTTTATATAGAACGCATATAAAAAGAGAGGGAGCCAGGTTGGGGTCACATATTTTAAAAAGTACAGAGACTGAATCCCGTAACTGACAATGAGAAAGAAATGCAAAACGAGAACCTTGACCTCTTCCTCACTGCCACGTAGCGATTATATATTCAATGTACAGTAGTATTTAAGGAGGAAAACGTTTTCAAACCAGACAGTTTAAATATTTTCATGAAAAAAGAGCAGCTCGCTTTTTTTTTTTTTTTTTTGTAAGTAGAAAGTCAGAATTTGGTGTCATTCTAGTACTTCAGTGCGCATTTTTCAAATCAGCCTAAGTAAGAATTCATACAAGTTTCATTACTAGCGGCGTATCTAGCAGTTTTCAGTTGCTCTGGAAAGTCTTCCCTCTGCTTCCTATAAAGCAGACATGAGGTTAACGGGAGAATAAGGACATTATTAATTCCCAGCATAAAGGCCTACATTCAGTGCCTCTAACAGGGTGACTATGAGCTGCACAAATGATTTTTCAATAAATGCAGATATTTATATTATTGTATTATTATAATAGCAAGAGGCTTGTTGAAGGAGATGATAGAACGTTTGTGACAATTTGAGTGAACACAAATGAAAACTAATGTTCATATGCCAGCAGTTTCTTTTTGGTATTTTTTATACCGTTATGCTAATATTAAAAGAGACAGCCTGACTTTACTTCAGTCAAGACTGATACCTGTAAGAAATTCAAGAAGAAAAAAATTAAACACTACGATGCAATGGGCTGTACCCATATATATTGCACACAATGAAATAGGGAAAATTTGTTTTGGAGCTTAATAAATATCTTCAGTAGAATGACTGATTTGTAGGAGTCAGTAAATATCCCCGGTCTGATATTTAAGATGGCGAAGTCTTCAACAGCTAATAAGAGTTTTATCAACGAAAAGTATATTGAATTTATGTATTAAATGAACATCTCAAAGAGACAAGCAGTTCAGATTTGATCACATGTATTTTATCTGTACATCTGCATATTCAACAGCAGGATTAAGCTAATGCTGTGAATGGAAACCGAATGAACCCGTGGCTGTGTTTCTGTGAAAATGTATGTCTTTTAAATGGATATTCTATTTCTAAGACAATGAGCAGCAGTTTTTAGTGATGAAACCCCATCTTCCCCTCCAGATAAACCAGTTGAACTGGTCGAGGGATGGAGGAGGAGGCAGGCAATGGGGAAGCTGTGCAGCCACCAGGCACCGCGGCCCCTTACAAAGCCCAAAGCTCTCCGGGGTGTCTCTGTGCACGCGGGGAAATGCAACGCGGGGACGTAGCCAGAGAGTTTTGCTAGAGGAGGGTGCGTGCCCAAGCCTGGCGCAGGGCTCCCTCTCATACGCTGACACGCGCTGCCCACATCCTTAACCTCGGCTCTTCTGGGGAGAACACAGAGTAGCTTCACGCCGACTACAGCAGTTTGAGATTTTTCTTTAACCTCTAGCAAGAGGAATTTAATTTAAAGCAGACATTTCCCACACACTGTTCAAGGATCCCATGTCGGAAGCGAGACCTGTGTGAGTGCACGCAAACTGGGCACTGAGCAGTGATGCACAGATTTGCGCCTAGAAAAAAAGAAGTATCAAATGTAGATTTCCTTCTGAAAGCATGACTGTTTCAAGTAAAACATGTGAAAACTAAGGACAATAGAAGTTCATAAACTAGTCTCAACTCAAACAAAACCCAATTGGATTTTGCATATCTATAACTGCACGCCTTTTTCCCCCGTAGGAAGCATACGGTTGCATTCCAACTCGGGACATTTTTGTCCTAGCTATGTCACAGATTTCAGGAGTGGCTTTGCATAAGTCATTTGGTCTTTGTTCAGTTTGAATGCTGCAGAAGAAGCTAGCCTACTGCATTTATTTTTCTCTTTTTGCAGCAGGGAGATACAATACTCAGAGTAGCATAATAATTTATGTATCAAGCAGATGTGAAAAAGACAAGATCACAACCTTTACATCCAAATCTTGTTCCACTAATACTGCTAACATCCCATGTAACATACTTGCTTCGGTACAGCAATACATTTGTTTGCAATGATTGTTACATTGCTTTTGATTAATAATTAAAGAAAGATGCCTAACCCAGGAGGAAATCTTAGGGAATGACAGAAACATCCATTTATGATGGCAAGGAGGTAAAGTAGTACAGCAGTCCCAAGAGATCAGCCACAGCTCAGATGTTACCTCCAATACATGCTGATGCCGTCCTGCACTGTCAAATAAAACTGAACAGCACAATAGAGATATGTGACCAAAACTGTCAGCACCGATAGGTATTGCAGAAATTGTATTAGGAAAATGGATGTACTAAGATTCAATTTTTGGATTGTATAAAGGTTTAATTTGGTGACCTTGTAGGTCTCCTGGTGGAAGAATGGAGAGATCCCACAGTATTTAAAGAAAAAGAAAAGAACAACCCATTTTCTGGTAATGCATATTTATCCCTTTATTTGCAATCCAGCTGACTGAAGATAAAAACTAGCCTCTACCTCTTTGTTTCAGTTACCCTTTCTTGCACATAATGACCAAAATCACTGCTCGTGATTCCTCTGCGCTCATGTGGGGAGGAGGAAAGGGAAACTCTCATTTAAAATTTTATGATAATGACATAATGCCAATAAATCTGTGGGCACCAACGCATTTCTCTGCGCAAAGATACTATAAAAACTTGACAACTAAGTCCACAGGTGAAGTGGATGCCAATTTAATTGCTACTTATCATTACTTTGGACCTTTAGGCATATTTGTGCTTCACTTGAATCATATCTCCAAGGTCTGAAGATCTTCCTACGGAGGCTATAGGTAGACACTTCTCATGAACAACACACATCCTCCAGTTGCCTTCCTGCCTTTTCCCATCATCATATGCGGCCGCCTCCACAGTCTACCAACAGAAAAGTTCGCAATAGAAAATCCTCTAATTGATTTTGGTCTTCTGGGTTAGCGTAAACTAGGTCTGAGCCAGCGCTCCCACCTCAGCCTGCAGTGCATGACGGGGTTCAGCCCCCCCGGGAGGGAGCGGAGCAGCGAGGGAAGGGGCATTTGAGAGGGAGAGGGGATTGTATTTGCAATCCTGGATCTAGTCTGTCCGCAGCCTTCAAGGGCACTGATGTTACAGCGAACAAAACTTTAAACCTTTCTAAACACATCCATCATACAGGTAGGCTGCATTTTCCAATTTGGTATGATATATGAACCTAGGATTAATCAGCATGCATTGGAAAAAAAAATCAAACACATCAAAATTATTTCAACCACCTGCACAATATCTCTTGATTGTCAAAATACATCTCCTGGCTGACAAATGGTAACAAGATTTCACATTAGAAAAAACGTGCTGTTGATGGACTTAAATCATACTGTCCGTTATGTACTGCTGTCGCCTTTTCTCACAAGGCCACTTAAGCAACAAAGTGATAATACAGTGTAGAAGAACCAAATTTATCACACTTCACCACAGCCTTCTACACTAACGTGCGGCATAACAGCACGGCAGGCTCAAGTGCGGCTTCCTCCTGAGTGATCTTTTAATACTTTCACCGTACGACTTCGCATGCAGGTTTTGTCAATGACTTTCAGAGGGAAAAAGATGCTCCCGCTTCCCCTCCCGTTCCACCGACACTTGCACAAGCAAAATGGCAGCACAGCAAACGCACCAGGGAATTAAAAGTCAACACAGGGCGCTCTGCTAGTTCATACATTGTTTTCAACAAGACTGCAGAGGTGAACCTGAAGGTAGCTTTTGGCTTTGGAATCAGAATGTAGGTTATTTATTTATTTGCAATGATAGTGATGGAAGACCCGGAGGACGGCTGCTCATTCCCCTTTACTACGGTCTGTTAGCTCCAAACACAGCAAACAGCCAGCAGACACGCTTTGCCCTCTGCAGCAAGCACGGGTAACGCGGGTGCGCGCAGACCTTTTGAGAAAGCAAGTAGAGTTTGGAAGTAGCCTTTGAAAGATGTATCATACGGACCGTGCGTCACACATGATATGATACGGAGCCCTCACTGACTTCAGGAGCCACTGCAGTTCCCAGCTCTGCAGTGTCACGTATTCATTCCCTCCGAGTCTGCTAAACACATTATTGCAGGATAAACTTACGATGCAGTAGCTTCAAATCACAGTGCATTTGTGGAGAGCCGCTTCTGCTATATCCCTCATAACAATCATCACGGCTGGCTATAATTATCTGTATAGACCAAGGAGAACGATGGCAGTGATGAACTAGGAAAGATGACAAATAAAACTCACGGCAGCAGTAAACATCCCATTCTGGTGTTACGCAGAACAGCTAAACAAAAGGCTTGTCAGCATTTAGTCACGTTTCGTTTCTTTGCTTTTAGAAGTACTATAAAATTATTTTTAAAATAGCTACGAATGAAAGGATGTAACTTCATATATGGTTTTTAGCCTAGGAGAGTATGGTTTTGCAAAATGTCATTAAAAACAAACAATGGGAATGTAGCCATCCTGGGATCCCTTCTGTTTAGTGGTGTTGGCTAAGTTGTGTTTCTGAGTGGAAAAACACAAGCTCTTTTGGAACAATGTGTTTTAGGAGGAGGTGGAATAGAGGTCAAATTTAAACAAAAAAGAATAAAAAAACATTAAGAATGCAATTCTGCATTTAAAAGCTTTTGTCTTCCAGTGCAGTTTGCAATTCGGTACACTTACTTGATTTTTAATATCTTTCTAATCAACAAATTATTAAAACCTGCTACTGTGTAATGCATGTCCTGTTCTCATAACACTTTTATACAAAATCTGCACTTATTTACAGTGTTGAGTTCATATGACAGAACCTGCCTGGCACTTGAATACTCTTTATTGGCTCCTCTGTTATTAATATTTTCATATTCGTGCATATTTTCATGTTCATGCATATTTTCAACCTTTTATAGAATTATGACATTAATACAGAACTAGATATAAAGTTTGTAAATGTAATACTTAAGTTCTGACTTATAATGGGTAAACCCAAAGCATTTCAAAGTCATTCTTACGTGTCTCAACTTTTCTAGCCAACTGCAGCCTATTTGTTTAAGTTTATGCAACCTCTCAGGACCCTGACAATGACTAAGCACAATAGGGACAGTTAGGAAGGGCGTAGGTAGAAAATTAACTCCGATTTTGCTTATTTTTGTTGGTTTAAGGCAGAACCTTCACCTTATTTTAATGCTTTCTTATTCCCTACCTCACAATTCAGATAGAATGAAGATATAATCATGTGATAATTGAGTGCCTTCACAGAGCCCACTAGTGCATTACAACTCCAACATGCAGAATGCAAACATCTGCTGGCATCATTAAACCATTTCTATACCCTACATACCAAGACTTGACCCTGTGACCATTTCTACCATTAGATTTGAATGACCTCAGCAAAAGAGCTGAAAGGCCAGAGTATTAATTCACAGAACCACAAGCTCAATTTAAGATTTAATTTGAGATAACTAAGAGCAACTGAAAGTGTATTCAAACTTATAAGTGTGGAATAAAAGATCTTACCCTGTTTTTCAAGTTAAATATAAATTCAATTATTTTTAACAGATTTATTCACAACTTTACAAACAAGGCCAATGTTCTTTCAGCATACCTCCAGCTTAATATCTGGCAATACGATGCTTCTGTTTAGCAATATTTTTCCTAATTTACGCATGTCTTTCCTACAGGGATTTTTCTGTATTCTGATTACATCCCTAAGGGGAAAAATGCTTCATTTATGAGCTATTCCCACCACACAGCTTTGAAACACTCACTTTTATTCTAACTTAAATTAGCTAAAAGCCTATTTGTTCAATCACGATGGTCTTACATCTAAACTCTTAACATGACAATTGAAATATCTGAAAAGTCTACTGTACAGTGCATAATAAATTATACAGTGTTTAAGATCTTCATCTGGATCTTTGGTGTGCTTTACAGTGCAGGTTGTACAGACACATTATGCGGGTACGTATGCACACACTTTATGCGTATTACCGTGTCTACAGAACTTTACAAATGCCAGAAAGACAGAGATGCAGTCTAAGCGCAGAGCTGTGTGCCAGGACCGGGCACTGCACCTTCACGTCACCTGCTCTCTGACCCCGACACATCTCCTGAAGATTCATCCCGATACCCTAATCCTAAACCTGTTCCATTCATCCGCTTTTTTCAGGTTTAAATTACCCTGCTTATTACATCGGCTCTCTCTTGTGTTGGGAAATCGTGGTGCTGAGATGACACATGAATCATTTCACTGGCCCGGGTGCAGGATAAGCACATTAGTCATGACTGCTGAAGTCATGGGTGACATTACAGCGCTCGTTCCCATCGTGAGAGAGTGCAGTGCTGCTCGGGGGAGAAGGCGAGGCAGGCAGGCACAGAGTAGCGCAACCCCTCCTGTTGAAGGGATCACTCCCATGTTCATAGGACAGACACAAATACCTTCGACCAGCAAACTTGTTCAGCCGAGGAGCTCTGGCTGGACTTTGCCGCTGCACAGCAGTGCAAGGTGAAGATTCTATCCTTCACTGCTTTGCCACTCGCATATCGTTCCTGAGTTCGCTACGGAAAAATGCTATATAAACTCTTGGATGTCATCTTTACTTATTTCATAACTGAAAGTAAGCTACAGAAATTATACAGCTATGTCTACACTGCCCTCAAAGTTAATTTTACACCATATTTTAAAATTACTGTTCTTAAGCCAAGCATTTTGTGGATGAGCGACCCTACCGCCTAGTGTGCCTTGCTTATGCCTGAATTTAGTCTAGGACACAACAGAATATAATGCAGTGTAATTAGGAAATTTGACATCACCTATGGAAGGTCAGACATTGTGCGGGAGTGAGAGGAAATCTTCACAAAACTACAATGACTTATTAGTTCTGTGTGAAAATGTTTTCTATGTGATTAGGACACAATACACATGGAGTAAAATTACTAAAAAAGCACAACCAAAATCACAGCTCCCTAGTGTTGCCAAGTATAACATCAGTCTGTTTAACACAGAAATACCGTACAGATTTTTCAAACAAAGAGCATCCCCTTGTATGAACACCATAATCAAGATGTAAGGGGTCAGACACACTGCTTGCTTTACCTGAGGGGAAAAGAAAAACATGTACGCAGATCCATTTAGCACGATATCGTATGCATCATATCTTACTTTTTCTTTTTCCCTGCCTTCTCCCTTATAGCCCTCCCTGTTTTTGAAGAGAAACATTTATCGCTTTGCTCCTAGGTGCAAAAAGTGGCTATGGCTAGGTAGGGCAGGTTAGAATTTTCTTTGACTCCTCAGCACATTTGTCATGCAGGCTGTCTGCCTGCCGAGGAAACCTTTTCACCTCGGGCTTATTGTGAAGACATACCCCATGAGAAAGGAATAAGGTGAAAAATGATGATGTCACTAGGTTGTTGCAAGGTTAGCACACCCTTAAATGGAGTGATGGTAAATGAAGCAGCTGCTCAGCTCCCTACATACATGACATTCACCCTCCCATCCTAGAAAAGTGCAGGACTCTGTGAGGACTGAGCACAAACTACTTGTTGACATAATTAGTGCTGGCTCAAGGGCTCTTTCTAATAGCCAAGTTGGCTGTATTTTGCAAGCTTTCATTGGCAAAATTCAAGTAAAGTTCAGCCAAGTTCTGTATCTATTTTGTTTTGTGTCTTATGTGTTTCCCAACTTGGAAAAAAGAGCCAAGATTTCCTGGTAGCTTTTCAGTTTTGTGGTAGTTAGTATTTTAAGATGATATTAGCTTTTAAAATACACAAACATTTTTGGGAAGTGCAACACACTAGAAAGGGATAGAGATTATAAACTCACAAGAAAAAATACAGGAAGAAGATTATTAATGAGTCTTGGCTTGTTAACATGTCAATAGCAGACTTTCTGCATATAGCACAAGGCTTTGAATCTGTTGTCCCTTTTAATTTCATCTCTCTCTAAACAGAGGAAAACATCTCAAACAAAAGCAAAGAATCTAAAGAAACCATTTTTCCATCATTTCTTTTCTTCCTTAGTTTCATTAAATGTTGAGTAAATTGTAACCAATTTGACTTCTGCAGTTTCATATAATTGTGTTTGGATTGTGGGACAATGAATGTTTATTTGCCTTCTGTGCAAGGTTTGTTCTAGTTTGCCAGAATTCTTCAGTCCGGAACTTTTAGTTGCTCATAGAAAATAATTTATGCGAGAAGGGTTTTTTTTTTCCCCATTTCTTCACATTACTTCAAGTCTGCTCTACTTTGCAAACAGTTTCTAAATGTCTTGGTAAGCAAAATTAGATAATGTAGTTTCATACTGCAATTTTAATTTAAAGGAAAGGAAATCAGTTAGCTGTGCAATTACGCTAACTGTAACGCACATTCCGTTACATTGCTTGGTGGCAATAATCCACCCTTGGGTCACATTCAATTGTTTCACTTTTATCAGTGACATAATGGGGTATCCTATTCCACACAGTAGTTTGTAACGCTTTTTACTAAAACACGCTTACAATTGTTGCAAATATTAACACATTCCATGCAGCAAAGACCAGTTTTTAATTGTAGGTTTTCCTTCTTTTATGTTTTTTAATACATATACATTTGCATGCTGCATACAAGACACAAACCAAACCCGGAAAAACCTCCAAGGTGAAAAACCTTTCTAAAACTCCCAGTGTTGCTCCCACTCTTCTGTTGTTGTTTTGAAAATGGCCACGTTAATGACTTTGTTTGTAAGATCTCATTTTCTACTTTCTTATCCCTGCCCCAGATCTGCCCCCAAATGCCGCTGAGAAGAAGCCTTCTCACCGACTGAAATAAACACCGTCTCCAGCACACGACGTACTGAAACACTGCACAGTTAAAGCAAACCAGCAGAAAAAAACCACTTTATATAGACACAGGAATCTTTGTATATTTTAAGGCAAAACACACTTGTATTAAATATGTATTTGCCTATGCAAAATATTGTCTGTAAGTATATAATTTTGTATATATTTTCAGCATTTGCAAGAAAAGACCAATGTTATGTCAATATTAAGCTCTCCTATAGAAATGTGTGCTTCAGTGTCTTCCTTGTTATTACTACCGGGCAAATACATTATAAGTGTTTTTCTGTTTGATGACCAAAAATTTTGTAAATAGTAATTTTGATATTGCGTTTAACCAGATTTTGTTACAATTTCTGTATTGGGTTTGTCTAATACATTGCAACTGTGAAAATGAAGCAGATGCAGAACTCATGCCGTTGTTGCGAAACCCTAGAAAATGATGGCATGTTTTGTGTTCACACACCATCAGTAACACCAAGACACCGACTTCTCAATTAGAAATAATACATTACTTTCATAAAGGACTGTAGGTTTCCACCCGCCCCCCAAGAATATTATGCACTGACCAAACATAACATACATTCGTACATGATAAGAGAATCACTCAATAAAAATTAAATGATAACGTTAACGCAGTCATTAACAGCAGACCTTTCCTCTACTAAGACAGCCTCACCAAGCATATGGCATATCTCAGGGAGAACAGCAAATAGTCACATTCTTGAGATAGCATGCAGTTTTCTGGCTTGTTTAATAAACTCTGAACTACATTTCAGGCAGGAGAAGACAAATGTCAAAGAGGAAAATGTGAGGCTTCATTTTCACAGAAATTTCTTTCTAAGTAACAAGAAAAATAAATAAAATACATAATATAAGATAAAATTCAAGTAAATTAAGAAGTTGTTAAATAGAATCAACACTGATTGCCAGAGAGGAACCCTACCCATCCCAGAAAGCAGCCCTTGGAAGTACTATCTAAACTAAGTGATGTGCACTTAGTGTATCATACAGGTTGTTTACTTGTATCCCACAAGACTATTCGTGATGTTGCATTTGGCGGTTCCTATCAAGAAAAGCAGGACGTGAAAAATAATCCTCCTGCGTGGTGAAGTCTGCTTTTGATCTCCCAGGACAATTTCGAAGCTCTGATGCAGTCTTTTGGGAGTCTCACAGCTTTCTGTACACTGTTATGACATAAATACAGATTATAACCTTTCACGCTTTGCTTTGCTCTATTTCTTCCACGACTGTGCTATGGTAACTCTGCTCCCTTCCTGCAACTAACAAGCTGATCACCCTAAATGTCTGTTCAAACATCGCAAAAAAGCACAGTTAGCTCTAACACAGTCACCACAACCTGCAGGGGAACTGGGACCTGCGGTCCCAAACAATTCGGCAATCTAAGGAGGGCCCGCAGAGAAATCTGAAAGAATAATGTGGGTGGGTCCTGGTATATTCACATAAATGACTATTTCTGTTTAAAATAGCGTGTGGTGACCAGCATGGTAAATCTCAGGTTTAAGAAACTGGACCATCTCCTCTTCAACAGCAGTGTCACTTGGAAGACTGAGTTACAGGTCAATTAGTTGTACTTTATGCAAAGTAGATTACAACAAACAAATACTTTTTTATACAAATTCAACTGAAAAACTAAATAAAGCTTTTTACATTAACTGTTCACTAATTTAGCCTCATCTTATCTCTGCTGTGTTAAGTACTACTGCATCTTTCAGATTATTACTTTTAAAAATAAACCACAGAATAATTTTGCTGGGGCAAAATGGTGATAAACGGCTGAGAGTAATATGATTTGTGTCATTATTGAAGGGTGTATGCACACTATCAGAAGAGCTTTCATGACAAGGAAGGTACTGAAATTCAAAAATCTTTAATAAAATGTAAACTTTATAATCTTCCAGGTATTTACCCTGCCGCTAAATACTTCCAGGGGCCCTGGCACACATGTAAAAGAGCAATGGATATCAGCAGGGAGCATTTTCTAACTCAAAAAGTTAGAAAGACCACTTTCCCGAGAGATATAATAGCTGTTAAATCTGTCAACTTAAACCTTAATGCATAACATCTAAAATAATCTCTATTCTCCTAGCAGACAGCCTGTATGAAAATTAATGCAGTAATAATCCGGTAGACGGCAACTGGCAAGAATTTAAGAGATACAAGACCCCAACCAACTCAGCCTGTTGGGAGGTTGTTGCCAAAAATGACTGCTTCACAAATGAAGATGTAATTTTCTCAGAATATCGGAATACTTTTAGCTAAAGTCTCAACTGATGGAGCTTTGTCTCACTATAAATTTGCTGGGGAATTACTCGTGTGGGTGTATTTCTGCACGAACGTGTGCATCCGGCGCTACACGCACACCTGCAGACGCACTCCCAAAGGAGCTTGCTACTTCAAACACATCGTTCAGATTCGTGGCAGCTCACAGCGTTGCGGCGTTCAAGGTTATTAGTGCAAATGAGTGTTCTTTAAACACAGTACTGAATTTTCCCCCCAAAAAAAGTATTTTTGCCTTGACCAAATATATCAAGCCATCCTTTCGAACGGTGAGCACTGAGCCCAAAGCTGCTTGTGTCAGCGGTGACAGCAGGGCCAGCAGCAGGTCAGCATTAGCTAACCCAGGCTTTTGGGTTTGGGAGCTCCAGGCGAGGGATGTGCAGTCTGGGACGCACACACGCATGCACACACATGAAATAAGCAGCGCTTGTGGGGTCCTAGCGAGTTCTGTTCCCCAAAGGTTGCACTTCTTCAGACCTCTGCAGTCTCTAATCTAGACAAACGACCTAGTCAAAAAAAGCAACTGTAAACTAGCTGTGCGTGCTGACATTGCACAACTAGCAGGGAGAGTGAAATGTGGAGGAGGCAAAAAAAATAAAGGCGGGGGGACAAAGCAACAACAAACCAAACCAAAACCAAACCCGACAGCCTAGGGTTTGGGCCTCCTCCCTAACTTGGCTGACATGATACATGAAATTAATGTTGACACATTAAAGTACTACACACTGGTTTGAAGTAAACAAATATCAGAAAAATCTGACTGATTTAGAGCAGAAGGAATTAAAAAAGGACCTTGAGATAATGGTAAACTCCTCGTTTAAAAAAAGAAAAAAGAAAAAAAAAAGTGACCGGGAAAAACAGTGACAGCCAGCACATCTCTTGTATTTTACATGCTTATACCCCCAGTTGCCCAGAATGGGAATGCATGTTCAGTGAAGTTAGAACAGGATTATTTCATTCTCTAGCAAAGCCCAGCCAGAATATTGTGTCACCACCTTATAAAATGATATTAATATAGCACTTGAAAAGGTATTAAGAAAAGCAGAGAAGCTGATTCATGGACTAAAAAGTGTGAGCTTATAGGACCTGAGTTCACACAGCTTAGAAAGCAGATATTTAAACAGGAATTTGAAGAGTATTATGTATATATAACGGAAACTTTAAAGTAAAAGAAGTCAGTTGCACTTGCCTATTTTAAGAAAATACATTAGGGACAATAATGAAACCTGAAGAAAATACACATTTAAAATAAATTGAGACACTCTGGCATAAAGAATATTGAGGAACAAAATACCCTTCCTTAGTCAAATTAAGGCTTTACTACTTGTCAAGGACAGGGAGGAAGGTACTTTCTAGTCACTGAATCTAGGTCACATGCTATTTCAGCCAAAAGGCAGAAGAAAAAAACCAAGATAGAAATAGTAATTAAGCAATGCCCAGAAGTGACCAGTCGTGCTGGGAGGAGATAGAAAGCTTCTGCACTTCAGGGAAGTCGCAGCGCTCTGTGCTTTCACTGCTGGTTAGTGTAGGAGGAGAGAGAAGCCAGAGATTTCTTTTCTTCCTCTCACCCGCAGCTCTATCTCCTTCTCGGACTAAAAGTCTTGACAGGAGTTTCCTGGGCACCACCTGGCCTTCACCCAAGCTTATGGGGTGCAATTCTGAAGGGTACCAAGACAGGCCCAGAAACTCTTTTCTTCATTTGCCTCCTCCATGCCAGCACAAGGTACGGCTATAATCTAAGCCAAAGTGAGTCCCTATCTGCTAAAATAAAAGAGCGCAACCTTCAAGTGCTCATTCATTTCTTTTAACCACCACTTTTCAACATTAAGGATTATTAACTTTAATGCCATTGGTGAGAAACTTTATTATGTTTTCAAGAAATTGCTTTAAATCAAAACTGCAGATAAGGCATTTTTCTCCCCTCAGAATTACATGGTTGTGTTGGCAACCAGCAGGAATCCATTTGAGCAATAGAATTACCACCTCCTGGAGGTGAAAAATGGGACAAAAGCAGGAGGAGTGTCTCTTTCTTAAAAGTCAAAGGAAAAAGGGCAAAACAAGAAGGAATGGCAGCCCCAGGAACGGGAAAAACTAAACAATCTGCTGTTGACTTAAGCCTTAAGGGAAATTATCCTAACATAAAATAGCAGCGGTCTTGTTTTACAGAGTTTTTACAGCAAAGCTGCAGAAATCAGGGGCAGAAAAAGTAAATACCCCCTCTTCCACTCCAATCACAGTCCAAATGGACTCAATATCACTGCGAGATTGTGAGGTCTCAGTGAAATCAGCAGAGCTGGACCATTTGACGTCAGTAAATTGACCCCATGTTTCAACAGCAAAGAGGCTGCAGCAGTTTTCATGAACATGAATGTTCACACGCCTACAATGCTTTTCCTGAATGAGCTATAACTCTTTAAAGTGAAACAATAAAAAATTAATAAAGATATCCCTGTCTAAAATTATGATACTTGTGAGAACTTTTTAGTGTCTGGAGTACAATACACAGTTGGCTTCCAAGTAAGTATCATGAGCACAGAGTTAAAAAAATGTGTCATGCAGTCAAGGTTTAAGAAGAAAAACAACCTTCTGATTCTAGGTCTATTTTCCTCCCACAATTAACAAAAGTTTACGTAGGCGTGCAAGAGTCAGCAATACATGCATGATAACATTGGTATAAATGTTTTATCCTAATAACAAAAAAGGATTTTGTTTTTAAGTTGACATTTCATTTTAAAGATTTTGCAAAATAACTCTTTGCTGGGCTGATCCTCCATCCTATTAAAGCTTACAAAGACTTTTTATCAGAGTTATAAAGCCACTGAAAAGAGAGACGCTTTTATGGACACTACATTAGCTATGGTATTCTGAACATGGTGCAGCAGTATAGACCAGTAATATTTCTTCTTTGTGTAAATGTACAGCACAGTATAGGCAGTACGCATGGATAGTCACAAATCCCTAGCATTATGCCAAGATGACAGAGTACTTGTCTTTTTTTGTTCTTGTGCTGTAATTTATCTTAAAAAAAATGGACTCAGGTTTTCCTGCATGCTAGGAAAAGTGTCCAAGAGAACGTCATAATGGCATTACTCCTGCTAGAAAAGCTAATCTACTTTACGCTGTCCTCCTTTACGAGGTACTGTCACTTCCCAGAAACAAAAGTATCCGCATAACACTTGCTGAAAGTAAGTTGTAAAGCACCGTCAGTTGCTCGGCAGAAAACTGCCAATTATATCACACGCTTTTCTTTCCTTCACTTACAATACATGTCATGTTTGATGAAAACTGTGCCATGGCCTGGTTTAGGCCCACATCATACAGATGTTATGCCATTCTTGATGGTGGAAAGAGACCATATATGCAGTAATAAGGATCCAGCAGAGTGGCCCTCGTGCAGCAGCCAGGCACCTGCACAGAATGATACCCACAGCCAGTGCAGTACCACGACTTCGCATAGCGTATCATTTCCTCTTCAGTAATGTACAACTCTGGCTGCCATTTTAATACCAGAAGTATTTCAGCCTTTCGTATCATGACTTATCCAAGCTGCCTGATTTTCTTCTTAACTTCGTCTTAAACTCATTTTAACTCATGTTTTTATTTCTTATATTTCCCATGCAAGGTTTAGGGTATCTCAGCAAACTTTTATACTGACTACATTGCAAAAATAAACTTCATTAATTAAAAGGATTCCAAATATCAGATGGACACTTCATAAAATTCATCAGATAAAGACTTGCTCATATACACACACCAGTATCTTTTGTATTTGTTTCCACCTATTTCTTTTCTAGACAGAATCTTTAATTCCCAACTTTGTGGCACGCCAGTGGCACAGATGACTTGTTCACAGAATAAACACCCATTTGCTCTTGTTTTTTGTCCATTCCCATTTCTGGAAAAATAACACCTTAATACCAAACAAGTTCATAAAGGCCAAGGGTGACTATGTGATTCAGTTATAGGAAATGAATGTTTACAAAACATACAAGAATATAGGGACTATGTAGAAATTAATATCTGGAATTCAATCATACTACACCAGACAGTAATGTCAGAGAAGCTACCCTTACTGAAAAATCTATTATTTGTCATCTTTGAATCTGAGCTGTTCTTTCAAGAGGTTTTTTCCACATGCCTAAATATAGAAGCTAAAGGACATCACCAGATAACAGGAATTTAGCAATACCTCTGGCAACTGGTGGTGTTAGGTGACATGGTAAGCAGTACTGAATAGCTTATTTTGGGGCCTAAAAAAGGGAATTAAAAAAAAAAAAGGAGGTGTTTTTTTGGTAATTTTTAGAATGCAAAGTTACTGTGACATACTGAATTATTCTGTTGACATAAAAGGTTCTTTTATGTTTCCCAGCCAACTAAGAGGTTCCTATATAGTACATTGAATGGCAAGAGGGGCAAGAGGAGCAAGAGGTAAGGCAAAAAAATACTAGAGGAAAGGACATGGCAGACGACAGCCTTGGTATGAACTGAAAGGAGATAAACAGTCATTGCTGAGGACAATAAATGCCTTCAGTACCTCTCAAGATTTACATCCTATTTGGAAAGCACCTACAAACCCAAGATTCCTAATAGGTAGAGTCACTTTATCTGGTCTAAGCCTTACATAAAACCTTACTGTGCCCACATACATTATATTCCACAGTCTCTTCATTTGGGCTGCTTCTGTTTGTCCTGTTAGAAAGTAGAACCGCCTTGTTGTTGGGGGTCTCAGATCAGTTGCCTCTCCTAACGCAGCCTATTACAACCAAAGGAATCTACATCACAATAAAGTCACACTGAGAAATAAGACGTCTTCTAGTCTGCTGAGGTTGGATGGCTTTGTTCTTTCAGTTTTTCTTTTATGGTTTCTCTAGATCTTTTAGTAGAACAATGAACTACTCAGTACCAAATGTTAGGTCTGTTCCTGCCAATTTAACACTGCTTAGTTTAGAGCTTTCAAATGATTACTTCAAAAATATTTTCTGGTTAAGACTACATATTTGCCCTGTGAACATCTGTTTAGAAGCAGAACACGGATAGAGAGTGCTAATTACTCTGGTACACAGAAAATGCCTCCGCTGACAATGTATAAGCTCGTATTTTTGAGAAATAATGATGAACAGGCAAACCTAAAACTTTTATCAACGCTGTTCTGTTGATTCTGATCATGGGTCAAAGAGAAGGCAGTGGATTCCAGTAATGTATATCCTGATGTTATAACATGTCCTTTCGCTTACGTTTTATCAAAAGCATTCCTATCAGATTGCAGTTTACATTGCAAGAACACACCCGCCGCGTTCTGTAAATTCGATTTAGTTTTCAATGTACTATTTTACACAATGCCTTTCTAGATGTTTTCTTCCAGTGACTTACATTTCAGGGATCAGCAATGGACTTGAAAGAAAAATGCTGGTAGAAAACTTGAGCACGAGTGTGTGCTGTATGCGCACACACCCATGCACACTTCTATAATTGCTCTGTCATCTGGCTTCAAAACCATATTCCCTCTACCCAGACCCCCAAATAAATCCATAAATAGAAAGGGTAAAAGACATTAAAGTCCAGTATCTGGTCGTCTCTCTGAGTAAGCTCTTCCCTGTGAAGAGCTGGCACCATTCAATTCAGGCTGCACATCGCTGCCGTAAATGATAAAAAGTCCTATGAAGGAATGTGAATCCACATGTCTGTGTATTCGATACATTTAAATCAGGTCATATAGTCACTGTTATTAATTAGAAACAGTGTTGAAGTAAAAACATTTTAAATAAACCCAGGGACTGAATGTTAAAGCTGTCATTTTTTACACGGCCTCATGATTCAAGGATTAATGGACCTTAAAACAACCATAAACCACCGAGGCCCCTGATCTGGTTTGGAAGAATAAGAATAGTTTTATTTCTGCTTCAGTCTGCCAGTCTTAAATTCATTGTGTGTCAGTGGGCACTGCAAACACTTTTAAGTATTTTGACATTGTGGTATAAGATGCTGTTAATCTGTTTCCTGCCTGACCTTCACCAGTTCTGTGCACCTTGCGATTCCTAGAAAAAAGAAAAGGAAGCAAACTAATGAAAAAGATATATATAATACATACACTATATATGTATACACAAATACTGTCATATAAAGCTGGAATAATATTTGAAATATTTATACTTCACTTTACAATAACTTTTTCACAGAAGCCTTTTCTGTATCTGTTTTTTTCAGTTACAACGTTTTATCATATCCATGAATGGATGTAAGGTATAATGCTTGTTGCAGCTATAATTTTTGTTTCAGAACAAAAGGTTGCAGTTTTAAAGTAAGATCAAGTATGCAGAGTACATTTCTGGAAGGCCAATAAGATGAAGTAATCACTGCTACTTGAAAAAAAAAATTATAACAATATTCAGCAGTACAATCACAATGGATGCTTGGAGTTGTGATTACACTGGAATTCAAGTATGTGCAGTTATTACTGGATACAGCAGTGGGATACCGAACTAAGCAAAATAATGACTGATAAGCAGCAAAAAACATTATTTTATCTATTTTTAACATTATCTGCTGTGAAGGTCAGACTTTCTGTGGTTTAAGGATCAGAACAACAAAACTGGAAACTTGGATGCTTTCAAATTCCAACTCTCTCTCTAATAGCCGACTTTCTGAGTGCCCCTAAAAAAGGTGCTTGACCAGGTTTTACTTCCATCACACGACCTGGGAAACTGGGAACAGAGAGCAAATGTAGCATGTGAGTGAAGCCTAATTTGGTACATAAAGTACCCATTAATTTTCACTATTTTCTAGCATATATAATGCCTTTGTCTTGACTGCTCGTCAGCTTGGAACTGTAGTGCACCATCTAAAGAGAACTTTGTTTCATTAATTGTTTGACTGACTTCTTTCCCAAAGGTTTTACTGAACCTATTTCAAATGTTGCTGGGCTAACAACTTATTTTTCTAATTTCTCACAAAAGAACATCAAAAAACAAAAAGAAAGAACAAAATGGGATCAGGAGGAAACATTACAGCTATTAGAATAACATGCCATAAATGTTTAGCAATTAACGTGAACAGAACCTAAAGTTTATCACGAGTCCGTACTTGTTACTCAAAATAATATTCTGTCACTTGCTTAGAAACAAAAAATAAGTGGACTGCCATTATAAGGCACATAATAAACACTTTTGCCATTCACATTGTAAAGGAATTTAATTTTCATTATCAGAAAAGAGCCAATTGTTTTGAGTGTAAACGGATAACTTATTTTTAAAAGTAATTTTAGTGTTGATGATTTACTTATAGATAGATATACACAGACTTTTTTCTCTACAAATCTACCTATCAAGGTAACTTTTGCTATAAACAGCATTTTAAACTTATCACATAAAAAACTATCAAGCACTAAATTAGAAAAAAACAGAATTTTGAAAGTGATAGTTAAATTTATGAAGCAATCCTGCTGCACTCAGAGGCTTGCTTCTTGACATGCAAGCAAATTCTAGGGTGTATATTTGCCATGCAGTTGAACCTCTTTACATGGTATTAAAAGGTGGGAGAAAGGATGAAAGCACAAAGGCTACACAATTACGGCCACGTGCAGAACACATGTACTTTGGACTTAAGCTTGTTTGCATGACTAATAGAGATAATATTGAATGTCTTTTCTCATCATTTCCATTTTTTTTTGGCTCAGTGCCTCTTTTGCTACCTCCAAGAGCTGTTAATTTTGTTCACTGCTGAGCAAAAGTCAAAGTCAGAGTCTAAACAGCTTGTAATGAGTTTTCAATGGCCCATCTCACTGAAATTGAGGGCAAAGGAGCAGCAGACTTAGACACTGTCAGCCCTCTGAATTTATTATTGAGGGAGCAACGCGTTCGGTAGAAAATACACAGAGGAGGGGCTGAGAATTCCCTCACTTTTGCATTAAGCCTTTAACAAAGATGTGTGTTACTTACGTAAATACTCTGACAACACAGATAAACACACAGAAATCGATGTAATGTAGCCCAATTAACTGTGCAGCTAGATTGGTAGTAGAGTATGTTGCAGTAACTTTATTTGGCAGCCACTTAGTACTGGAAGTTTGAAGTCCTGCTCCAGAAAAGTTATTAATACTTTGCCAAATACCTTAAAGTCACAACGAAACCAGGGATAAAGGGTGCTTAGCATTGATAAGGAGTCAATGGTAATTTTGTGAGTCTTCAGCGACCGGTTTTATAGACTGCAAAAAAAGGGTCGTCTTTCACCTCCGCAGCCATAAAGCCGACGTTTGTGAGCCTGTCAGACTTCACCTGCTGCTGCACAGCTCTCAGAGAAGTTTTTGTAGTCCTGTCTCTTCAAGTGCATGCTTGACTGTATTTCGCTAGTTTCTACATAAGCTACATGCTGCTTAGTTTTTCTGCTTCACATTTTAATTGCTGGGTTGTTTTTGTCTCCTACTAGCGCTCTTACAGATTGCGAATCCCATTGCTCCGTCTTCACTGAATCTTTAACTGAAAACTACAGATGCAAACTTATCCAGCATCTCTGTTCTTTCAAAACCAAGAAATAAAGCTACTATTAGGGCTTCTAAACTCAGGAAAGAGTTCTCAACAGACACTTTTGACAACTACAGTTTCTTTCTTTTACCTGGAAACCTGTAGTTGAGTTCGTTGTTATGAAGGAAGTCAGGCTTTCTGGGTAGATTGGTGAAGAACAGTACTGTAAGATTTTTAAATACTGTCTGAAGGAGTAGTCCCAGAAGAGAATGAATACGAGAAGCACCACAGAATAACAGTGGATAAGGTGGCATAGTATCAATGTTTTACTGGTCCTTCTTTGGGATGGTCTGAAAATGCATTTACAGTTTCACATATTGTAAAGTCTGTTACCTCAACTGTTCACCAGTCAAACCTTTTGTTTTATCACAAAATACTCCACATTCTATACAGGCAGACTTCACATACTTTTCTTTTTTCTTATAATCACATACCCATAAAGAATGCTGCTTCTGTGATATTTTATGCTAGTTTTTCATGCATCACTACTTACACAGGGAATAGCACTGAAGAAAAGTTAGCAATAAAAAATGCAAGGCTTTGTTTGGCTTGCTGTCATTTGGTTTAATGCCAACAAACCCTCCCAATCACATAAACATGTCATCCAATGCCAGCATTACCATGTTCCAGTCTTCTAACATCATTACATAAAACACGCTCGGCACCTTTGCCAAAAAGTTTTTACCTATCATAAAAATTGTGTTTGTGTATGTACTAGAAAAAATATTCACATGTCTTTTTTGTCAGACAGCGCCAAAGATGCACAGTCTGCAGTCCCCCATCTCCAGTTTTTCGCACAGTCCACCAAAACTCTGGATTTGCCTCTGACATGGCTGTGAGAAAGAAATTTGTTGGAGAAGAGATTAACAAGTATTCAGGTGAAATTGGAGGCCATGGCATAACTTTGCTCTCAAGTAGAGCTTCATTGGCTACCTTATTTTCCAATATGATTAAGCAAAGAATTTAAAATTCAGTTCCACACATTACAATTTCCTCTAAGGTTCAGATTCATGCACTGAGTAGGTTGGACAACCCTGACCCCGAGCATCTCTCCAGCTCCCCACAATTTATCTAGGTCCCCACATGTAAAGTATAATATAAGGGTTGTTATTTGCTTACTGTACTGATGTGCCCTATTATTGTTTTTTTTTTTTTTTTTAAAAAAAAAAAAAAAAAAAGGCAAAGTGAAATTCTTGAACTCCCAGACAATGAATTGTCCATATTCAGAGGCAGGGAGAGACTGAAGAGTCTTTTAAGAAGACATTTTAAGAAGACAAATTAACAATATCAAGGGGACAAGAAAAATTTGCACCATGTCATTCATACTGCACGAAGGCACAAAGAAGAATTGTATGGAGTCAGTAATACATGCGTAGAAAATCACGTGATTTAGTATGACTTAGGGGGAATATATTCCACTCCTCTGTATTCAGTATTATTGACAAGCATTATATTCAGGTAATTGATGTTTAAATACAAATGAATGAGAACACTGTATCACCAGCAACAGAATTCACTACGGAGATACTGCTACGCTGAGAACAAGTGGCTAGAATATGTAGCAGCAAATAGAGAAGTGTCGACAAAAGGTACTCACAAACACAATAAGAAGAGGAAATGAAAACTTAATTGAAGGAAAAATATTTTACGATGTTGCTAAATCTTTCCAAATAGATTATGTCAGTCTATATGTTCACATTAAATCTCTTAGATTTTGCAAAGAAGCATCTTTTAAGAAACCATACATATAGTGTACTTTTAAATTGAAATTCATTTACTGGCAAAAATCATGCGTAATATGTATTTGGTAGTGCCAGATAAAAGGGTTTGTATAATTTGAGAGGAATGTCACATCTATCCTCTTTTGCGTATGCATCACATAATAGCCTGTTTTATATAGGACATAAGACCTTTTCAAAAGGGGCCTTGAAAGAATAATGTACTACAGAGTTGTGTATGTCATCACATATAATAGAAGAGTCTTTCGCACCATGTATTAGTGAGGATAGATCTCCTCTGCAATTCTATCATCACATAAAACACCTTCCAAAATTGTCATAGTCAGGTCAGACCAAGCATTTCAATTTTTCATAGCACTATTTTCAGTTTTCCTTGCTCTCACGTGAAGTATTGTCACTAGGACTTCAGATACTTGTGCACACCATTTAGCAGAGAAAGTAAAGTACAGAACAGCACATCATTGCAATAGCAGCTGTCCGCTTCTGTATCTTCCCAAGGATGCTCGTGTGGATTGTGCAGCCCAGTTCACAATAACATCCATTTCCCATCTATACTAAACTAAGGAACTAGCAAAGTGCAACGTATTATTCCAAATTAATTCCAGTACCTCAAACAGTTAAAAGGGATATATCCTCATATCATTACAAATCAAAGCGGGGGCATGAGTTTTTCTTCTTCTCAAAGCCTTAACACGTCCAGCTTTCCAAGCGGGAATTAAAACACCATTTCGACGCTGAAAACCCACATAAATCTAGGAGTAAAAATTTTGGCCCTACACTTGCATTTCACTATTATGCCTATGTCGAAAAGACCCATTTTTTTCCATGGAACAGTGAACATTTATACAATCATTAAAAGCTCATCTTGCACCATATTTTTATCCTTCTCAGTTTTAATACATTTTTATAATTGCATTGAGGATATTCTAACCCTGTTTTTAGTGCAACGATAAAATTTATGAACCATGACAAACGTATCATACCAAAGACCACCCGAAGAATAACAATGTGCATGTCAATAGAAGAAACCTCGGCTTCTGCTTCATGGAATTTAGGATTTGGGGAGGGGGGATGACAAATACCCGAGAAGGTATTCCCTTGATAGCCATGAAATGGTAACAAGATCACACATTTTTTTTCTAAGCAAAATGAAACATGTGGTGTTGTAAAAGACAATTTTTTACAAACGTGCTGTGTAGACAAGTTTAGTAGTAATGAGATTTCGAATTAAAAAGATCTAGTTCATATGCAGATTTTACTGATTTCATCATCATGCTTTCTGGATAATAAATGTGATATCCAATTACTTTACAGCTCTTGCTGTACAAGATTTCCAAACCTATTTCCAATATTCCTATTTTTCCCTGTGCAAACTTCTGCATGGCCCCCACTCCTTCACCCAGCTGCTGACAGCCTACTGTTAGAGATAATATTCTCAGAAAGTAAATGGTTTTCAATTAGAAAGCCCTTAGAACCAAATCTTGTTTTCACATCATATTATTGATTAGAAACTCATTTAAAGATGCAATCAGTAAAGAACATGCATGAGAACAACTAAAATTTACTAAATTCTAATGATATTTAAAACAGGTATTTTCTAACTAAACATGGTGTGTATTTGAGACTGTGTGAATATTTCCAGAGTTTTCTTGGTGTTTCACAATACAATACCATATTTTTAAAATAAATCATGAAAATGAGGGGGTAGAGAAAATCCATTTCCATACTTAAAGTTCCCAGATTATTCTAAGTCTCCCTAAGATACCGTTTTTTCTTCTCCAAATAAGAAAAAAAAAAAATAAATAAATGAACAAACAAAGAAATACCCTGATAAGGTTCATGCAAAAGTACAGATAATCTACCCAATTTTTTAAACAGTTATTGTGACGAAACGGATTGAAAAGGTATTGCAGATACAAGAATACATAAATGAAATGCATCCCACTGGAAAAGCCTTTTTGCTCACATTGTCATTTAGAGCTTCTGAATTAATAGACCAAGAAAGGCACCACAGGCACCAACAAAATGCAGTAAAACCATTGGCAGCCAGTGGTGTCTCAAAGTTTAATTCCCCTGGGGAGAAAAGGACACTGCCTAATCTGTATTCAGTCCTGACATTGTCCACATCTGATATGGAACATTAGCTACTAACTCTCTCAATAGACTAGTGTCCTTCAGTTTATATTACTTTATGTTAATAGTAGAAAAATTACACACAACATCATTTATCATTGTTATACTGTACTACACAACCATAGCTTATTTTAATATATTTATTTACCCCTAAGAGGTATAGAAATTTAAACATATATCTCTAAATCTATATATATTTAAAGATAAACTTATAGTACCAGAACCAGCGCAGAGCTGCAAAAAGGATATCCACCTTAAAAATGTATTTTAATTACACATATAATTTAGCGGGTGATCACATTGCCTTAATATGAGGAAGTCCCGTTATTTCTGTTATAAATCTTATAGAAACGGTACATAAAACAATGTTGCACCTTAATCATAATTTATCTTTTGATTTTTTTTCAGTTCCACTACAGGCAGCATCTCTGGTGCTCTGTTTCCACATCCTTCTTCTCCCTCAGCTATCTGCCCTTACATTATTTACCTAGAGCTCAGGTAGGCAAGCTCACTCTACCTTTAAAGTAAAAAAAATAATGCAGTTCATGAATCAAAAAAGAACTAGGATTTATTTTTTTCTGGATCACAATCTACATCTCAATGCATCTAAATTTCAATTAGTCTTTTTAAAAACACTCCTGCAGTCAGTGATGTGTGCTGTTTGCCTGGGCTATCCAGAAAAGAAAAAAGACAGCAATGATGAAAAAGAGAGAGACAGTTATACTCTATTAAATGTATCTTACTTTAACTTTAGTTTTTAAAATCTAACATGTCAAAAAGCTTATTAATGATGGGTCTATTTTTCAGAAGGGGTAGTTATCTGCAGTCATCCAACCACACTGAATTTCAGGTAATAATTCGGATTTTTATTTTGCTAATGGGGACGGTTTTTATTTCATTTCATTTCATACAGAAACGTCAAACTTACTTTAAAGGCTTAAGCAATGGAAAATATAACACACAGCCGCAAACACATTTTTTTCAAGAGTTTGTACTCTTCCTACTATAAAATTCCATCCCGTTTCCAAGCTGAATTTTGTGCAACTTCAACATTCAATCTTTGGATGTTTTTCCACCTGAACTTCCTCCACCGTGCTTCAGTGCTGTAGAATAACTCCACAAAGTCCGACTGGTTTTAGAAGAACTACTCCAGATTAAATGAAAGTTGAGCGACTGACAACACTAGAATATGTTTGGATGGTGAACACCTTTTGGCTTTACTACTTACCAATGAATGTTTTTGCTGAACTGCACTGAAAACAAAGAGAAAAACAAGCAAACCACTCACACATACGATTACTGAGAATACCGTAGCCTGACTCTACAAATCTTCAATGAGAGATTTTCTCAGGTCAGAGGTGGTTCCAGACAGCTTTAATAAGCAAGGATACTCAAAAATTTTCCAGGTACAAACTAAGTTCAGATTCTGGCACCCTGTTGAATATTGCAGCATTTGTCAAGAAATCACGAGCACGGCTTCCTTGTGGCAAGGACAGTAGGTTATGAAAGACCCTCTTTTGCCATAAAACACAAGAAGGATCAGACCCTTTAACAGTCAGACTTTCCATTTCACAGCAGTTTTTTTCCAAGTAAGAACAGAATGATAAATTCAATATTTGACCTTAGAATTTGTAGGGCAGCAACGAAACAAGATATATTCCATCCAACAATATGTTTAATCTATTTTAAAGTGAAGAGACATGTTCACTATTAAAACTGTTTTGGAGTTTTTTCTAGTTAAAATATAAATTCAGTCACACTTGGATAATGTCTGTTCACAAAAAAAATAATTTAAACATGACAATAAAAGAGAAGACTTTGAACATAAATGTTATCACAACTACACTGGCTTAAATTCACAGCCATGATCAACTTTCCACTGGTGGTGGTTATTTATTATTTGTACTACAACCATTACAATGAAAAAAAAAAAAAAACAACCAACTACCCTCCATCAGGACAAAAGACACGTAAAAGAACTGGTCAGTTTATACTATGGTGCTCTAGCAAAATGAAGGCAGACAGACAGACAGGCTGGTAGATAGACGTTCTTGCTTGCTCGTTCATTAAGGTCATCTCCTGACCCGCGTGCCACTAAGGAAAAGGCAACAGCTGTTTCCAGTATCAGTGGTAAGAATGATGGAAGTGAATTAATCCACAGATGGAAACCAGCACCTGAAGGGACCAGTCTGGTGAGCAACAACAGTCTTTGCCTGAGAAACACACTTAAATGTTACCATATGGAGCACTAACAGAAGACAGAGGGGAATGAAAAGCTCTGCACATCGTGTTACTGCCACAAAAGCTTAAGTATCGTATTATTGATAAGGATAACAAAAAGACTGTCTGCCTAGGCATTTCTGATTTAGAATTCATAAAGTATCAAATTAGCTAGGATGCCTTAACTAAGAGCAACTAGGTGATTAAATTACTGAACTACATGGAAAGATTCCACCCAAATAAAACACTGTAAAATAAGATCGCAAGAGAACAGAAGTCAGAGATGCAAAAGACCCATTAAAATCTGAATCAATTCCTCCTGCGTGATATATTTTTCAGCCTGAAGATGCATCAGCTGTTAAGCTGATATGACACTTCATGTTAGTCAAAAGGCTGAAAAGCTGCAATCATGTTTTATTAAAATAACTACACATACTGGGCTGGGCTGAGGGAGAGTACCCGACTGCCAGAAAACAAGAACAATTAATTTCATGTCTCTCAACCCTTACGTGTAGTATTTGCAGTTCAGACACCAGAATATAACTGTCCATCTTCATTTGAATGTATTTACTATATGCGGCTTCAGGGTCTTTTTGGAATAACAGATGGGAAGAAACAGAGCTGCTCTATCAGAAACGCTGAAAAATAAAGCTCAAATATATTGACAAAAATGGAGAACTGGACAGCAAATATTTGGAGATCACTGGCCAGTTTCATCTCTCCCTTATGAGCCATAAAACTCACTAAAATAAGGAAAACAAATGCTTGCAGTTGGGAAGCCTGTGTCCCGCAGCACTGAGGGCTGCGTAGAGCTGTTACTGCAGGAGGGCAAAGAAGAGACCTCTCTTCACCGCTCCCGCTGCCACCTGGGGCAGAACTTGACAGACAATTTTCCCTCTGCCAGTGACAGCAAGTTACGGTACCGCCGAGGTCTTCTCTGGGCATTTTGCCACAGCAAGAAATTCCAGAGTAAATTAAATGGATGGGTGTGACTCCCCACTTCTGAGAACGGGTATTTGGGTAAGCGCCGCACTACGCGTCCTCCTTCCTCTTTCATCTGGTTTCACCCAGCATAAGCAACTGGAAGCCGGTAACAAGCGTGTTCATGTTGCAGAACAAATGAGAGGTTTTCCTTGATTTTCGCTCCCTGAAGTGTGCCCCCACGGCACCGGCTCTGGATCATCAGATTAAGAAGCAAGTGTGTGTACACTTCTAAGGCGCTTTTAGTCTTTACATTGAAAACCACAATGTAAAGTAGTTTTAGAACAAAGGTGTCAGTAGAGCTCTAAACTGAGACTCAGGGAAGCAAGATTTCAGCCCATTCAGGCAGCCCTAAATGAGGAGGAAAGGTTTACCTACTTCAAATGTACTTTCACATTTCAATAGGTTAAAAACCTTCACTCCAAAATGAAATTTTGCAGGTCATTTACTGATTATGATTAAATCACCTTCATTTATTACCACATGGAAAATAAGCCACCGTACTCTACATGGGAGGTAATCTTAACTGCTTAGCAATTTATTCAAATACTCAGAAGTTAAAATCATTTCTGGGCTGTTCACTCATTAATAAGTGCAGAAGGATGGCAGTTTGAGATATTATTTGAATATCTTTGAAATATAATTCCTAGTTTATATATAGGTCAAAGAGGTTTCCCTGTTTACATATTCAAAACTGTACAGTGTGAATGAAGATACATTTCAAGATGGGATTCTGTGAGGAAATTCAACTTCTGGGGTAAAATGAGTGCCACACAAATTTACAGATTTTTTCCTGCCCTATTTTCTTTGTAATGCATATGCAGGTTCTATTAACGGTGAACAAATACAGCCAAGGCAGCAGAAGGTAGCTGTTCTACAGACAAGTAAACATCAGTATCGCAACACTGACTTTTTCAAGGAGAACCTTTTATAAAACGTTTCTAAGGGTTTTATAAAATCCCTGTTGCCCAGTCCCAACTGGGAAGCTGTGTCTTTCCCATTCCTTTCACATGGATTCTGCTACAAGTGCTTGAGTGATGGGATTTGGGTGCTGCAAAGGATTTATCCAAAGTATTTTGCCCTTGTCAGGTGGTGCCAATTTGTATGACCATGGCTTGCTAACAAAAAGGAAGCGTCCTATCATAATTTCAGAGCATCTTCTCTATTGGATGGGGTCAAGGGGCAATGTTTAAGTACACCAACTATGTTTCTTTAATTAGGTCATTAATCATCATTCTTTGGAGCTCTTTGAGATTCTTTTTTTCAAACCCCATATGCTTAAGCTTTAGAAAAAAGTTCTCAGCTCTGAAAGCAGTAAAATACTTTCACCATTCCTATCAGAACAATAATCTGCATGTTTACCTATCACTTAAATTCTTCCATGCATATGTTTTTATCAGTGCACTGGCTGTTCTCCTCTAATCTCTGTTTGCTGGAGTCCAAGAACAAGTCACAGAGCTCCTTCCCCATACCCCAAGGGGAAAGCTCAGTTCTCATCTTAATGACATAAATCCCAAGCAACTTATTTACATCAGAGAAGTCACCCAGAGGTCAGAGAGAACTCTTTTGGTTTCCTTTGCTTCATCCTTTTGTTTTATCCATTATTTATATCTTTTAAAAAACAACAGGTGCTGTAAACTAAAGTGTATGCATCAGAATTTGGTTTCCAAAATTATTTGCAGTTTGAAATGTGGCTTTGGAAAAATTCTGAAAAAAAATCTGTGCAGCAAAAACTTATATTGGCTTATGGAAAGTAAAATGTCTTCTTAACCATATTACAAGACTGAAAGGGAGCTTCCAATTTTCTAAATTTAAGCTATATAACACAGATCACTGAATTTTATCCAGTTTCTTCTGTATTCAGTGCAATCACTCACATATGACTAAGGCATATCTTCCAGCAACAGCTAGTCTTGAAACATCCATAATTATCCCTTTTTACAATACTATCACTGCTGTATATTACTCTAAATTAATGTGAGCAGAGAACTGGAAACTAAACTCAGCTGGAAATCCCACAAAACTTTACATAGTTCAGAATTCTGGGTAGCAAAGCTGATTTTTGCCCTGTAACAAGGATAATGTGTATAAACACCACACTATGTGCCAGCAAAGAAACCCACCTTTGAAAACCTGAAGTTTATCTTCTAGACAGGCTAAAAAAGCTGGCAAATAACTAAAAATGCCATTAAAATGCACAGACAATTTTTACACGCCCCTTGTAAGTACATCATGAGTCAGAATGGAGATACTAGAAATAGCCTTAGCTTCCTATTCTAAAGGTGCGCGGAAGTGAAGACACATCCCAGGTGTGGGTACGTGTAGCACACTTACGGCACGCTCTGGCACCGGGGCAAGAAAATGACAACGGCAGTCTGCCTAAATGTGCCTTCTACCAATAGTTCTGAGACGGAAGGCAGTCTGACAAAAATTAATAATTTATATTAGGCTTTTTGTAGTTTCTTAATAACTTGTAATCATGTGGGAGACGAGTAGGTATTTACTCCATTTCAGTATGAGTTTCGTTATTTTCAGTTTAATTTAATAACGGCCAAATGCTAGAAAGTGCTGAGCATCCACAACTTCTAATGACATCCCTGTGAATGGTACTGGTCTGCATCTCAGAAGTGGGCGCCCCAAATCCATAATTTTCAGCTTACTTCACTTTCTGTAACGTGTTATCTACTTTTCCCAAGACAGGCTGTAAGTAGCTCCACAATGGACTAGGATGGACTATACTGAGTTGCTTCTGAAATGACAGTAGAGTGTGGAGATGTGGTACCCAAGAGAGTCAATAATTCTAAACTGATAGAAAAATTGAAAGAGAATGGGTAGATGAGAGAAGGGGGGGGGGGGGGAAGGAGAACAGCAGCAGAAAGGAGGAGCTCCCAGGGCATGTCCAGGCAGAAGAACCATAAAGACATCAGTCAAATAAGGAAATACAGAGAGGCAGATTCTTAAACCATATAAAATGCTATAGTTGCACTCATACAGGCAGAAAAACTTCATCCACTGAATTCCCTTTCCACAGAGTTTAAGCTCTGAAAAGACAGAACAGAGAGAAAAAGGGATAAGGAGCAAAAATAAAAATACAAAGACAGAGAGAACACTGCATACGAATGGTTAGAAAGAACTGTATTGCTCTTTGGGCTGGGCGTAGCGCCCATAAAGTAGGCGTAATTTGTTTCAGTTCTCGTTTGTAGGACTGACCGTTTCTGGAGTTTCAGAGCAGCTGTGAGTAAAAGATACATAAAGGACAGAGGTGAGAGTAAAAGCTACACAAAGGACAGCGGTGAGAACTGCCCCAGAACCAGAAACCAGCTGGACCAAGACATGAGCGTTCATGTCTCCTCCTGCGGGTGAGAGGGGCGCCTGCCGCAGAAGAAGAATTACTGTTGCCATTATTTTGTTATTTTATTTAGCGTAACTGCTGGCAAAGGACATTTCATCTTACTTTGCTTAATTCTGGACAGGCAGTCATACTGAGGTGTTGTTTTTACTTTTATATATTATTATAGAATTAGCTTTATAGCTATTTCTCAATTAATGTATTCCCTTCAGGCAGCTGCAGCCTTTGATGTTTACTTTCTTTCCAGATGAAGCCACCACTGCCACCTCTAACTCTTGAGAGGTTTTTATGCATCGGCCATCATCACCACTTCCCCACATTGCAGGCTCTATCTTTCCCAGCTTGCTTGGCATAGCTGCTAAAAGTCACAGTGAGCCTCACATAATTTTTGTCTTTGTATCCTTGGGTCTTAAGAGGAGATAACCTTATCACCTCCGTCTTGTGCCGCTCTTTATGAATATTTTGGTCTAACTTGTTTAGCTTTTTCTTGAAATGACTATGCTTTCTTCCTTTCTTCAGCTGCCATGTATTTGCTGCATAAACTCAAGAGTGTAAGTGAGAAACTTACCCATGGAAATGGTTACACTTCAAGGAGCCTCTGCCTTCTCCAGGCACAAGGACATTAAAAGGCATTTAAATGGTACAATTCTTATCGAGGACCTATCATTTGGTTATGAGCAATGTCCTTCATTCTGTGCAAGTAGGAACATGAGAAACTTCTGAGTGATAATTTTTGGCAAGGGTTGACTTCTAAATGAAAACCATAGTCAGCTGTCATGAGGACACATGGAAGGAAACTCCTTGCATGTTCTCTGGAAACAAATGATGGGAGCCTACACTTTCTAATGGAAAGATAAATGACACAGATGAAGAAAGATGTGGATTACAGAGTTAAAACATGGGGAACAGTAGTAAATCAGTTCCATTAGCACAAAATATAAAGCTTTCTGCTTGACTTAAAACCAGTACATGGAAACATGCGACCGAAGTATTATTACCGTCATTACTGAAACTTCACATGAAACAACCTTAAGGAAAGGTCTGCCGTAGAGCAGAGTAATCATCAAAATAAACACAAGTTTTAAAACAGTACTTGCAACTACACAGCACGCACCCAAAGATACTAATGGCAAAAGAGAATATTGTTAAGGCATTCTTCTTTTAACACCCTTGAAATACCCGCACACTTCTTATATACCACTACCACCAACTGACGTAATGTTCTATCAATAAACCAAATGAACTCCAACATATATGCTAACATATTCTACCTTCCAGATTTTTTTTCACCTGCACTGAAAGTTAAAATCTTAGTTCCACACAAAAAGGCAACGTCTCCAAGATAATGAAACTCAGGTCAGTATTTTGTCTACAGCAAAAATAAGCCTGAAATTCGTATTTGTACTATGGTATGATGGTAGAAACTCTGATGACTGTCTTTGTACATTTAAATACTGTACTGAGTTTAAATACTGTATTATTTCAACAGGCACTTCTAATATCTCTGTTTCCTGCCATGAAATGTAATTAGGGAAAATTAATTTACCAGGGGACCTCTGAAGATTTACCTTCTTCCCCACTGCTATTTGCACTGGGCAACATTCAAATGTAATTCCCTTCTATTCCAAGTATATCAGGGCTATCTCCTCTAGACTGCCTCAGAGCAGAAAACATCACCCAGCCTTTGAAAAGTTCGCAAATGTGACATTTTTCCAGTAAAACCATACTGTAGCAGTCAGCTTCAATAGGTTTATCATTGCTAAGGAAAACAATTGGAAATACACTGAACATCTTGCTTCATGACTTAAATCAGTCTCTAGCTATATTAGAGGTGCAAGCCAGGGCTCCAGGACAGGCTATCTCCCTGTGAGTTTCTGATGGACCTTTATTGTTCGTAAATGCAGCTGGTACTCGCTGTTGTCAGGTAGGATAATAAACGAGGTACACCTCAGCTCACGTCCTTTGTATCAGTTTTCATGTTATGTCCTTAACCTACACCATCCTTTTTCAACATTGATTTTGATTTGGAGGCCACATCATAATTCAGCTGCAGTGCAATATTTTTATATTCAACTTCAAAAATCTTTTTGCAGCCCGCATTCAAAAGCTTTGTGGGCTGCAGCCCAGCTTTTGGAAATTCCTGTTACGCTGGTTATCCCGAGACAGAAATGAAGAAACTCACTGAATCATCTGTGGGGTAAACATAGCCCGCCTTCTGCAACTGGGTTTCGAGGATTTTCACTGTGAAACAAAGGTCAGGGCAGACTACAGGGATGAGTTACAGAAGTACGTTCTATTTAACTCAACAGTGTCAGGCATATAACGTGCCCTTTGTATCTATAGTTTATTTTAACACATATCAATTCAGAAAATTAGTGATCAATGTACAAGGGAGCATGAGGTTTCATTATAAATTAATGTAGGAAGACTCGGATCTCAATGATGAAATGAACATGAATCTTAAAAATTGTCTGTCTTTATGAAACAGATGAAAATTATTACAGAATATAACTTTTTGGTGACATTTTACTGCAAAGGGCATATTGTTACAAAATTTAGCAATGATGTAGCTAACAGAAATACTGCAGGGACAGATAAGATTATTTATGTAACATGATAAAACATGAAACATAGATGTATTTGAGTCATTGGGTTGCAGAGTGGGAAAAATACTTTGCCCTGCTCTTAAGTGAACCCCCCTGTTAAATCAAGGAGCAACACAGATGGGACTTGTTGGGAACCAAGATTGCACAACAGTAGTCAGTAGTCGAACGCAGTCCACCCAGTTGCGTTCTGGTCCCCAGAAAGCTAGGGGAAATAAAGGAGAAGGAGGAGAAAGTGCAAGAAAGGTTCAGAGAACTTTACCTGGATACCCACTGTAGTGGTGGGTTTTTTTCCAAACACAAACCATTGCTGCAGCAACATGATAATGCACTGATAACTGGATGAAGAAGTCACCTACTGAAAATGAAAGTGCGTAAAAAAACCATGTCTCTAAGTAGTGTTGTTGCAACACAGAACTGGTGGAAGATTGCTGCAAAGCAATTCTACTCCCCAAGCCAGAGCTAGAGAAGACTGATAACCTTCAGAAGTGGCCCTAGCTTAATGCTTCTGGAGATCTGGAATCAAATTCAGATTCTGGGATATTTCTTAAGATGGAAAGAACACATACATTGATTGACTTACATATATACATGACTGACTCCTAAGAAATAACCACTAGAATACAGAAAATTCAGAGTTAACAGAAACAAACATTTGGCAGAATAATAGAATCTTTATCAGCTCAATGAATCTTGGATATACAATCATTTTTTAAAAAAGAAATCCCACACATCAAAACCAGACTGACTTATACGCGTAAAATTTGGGCAAACTCTGCTGGACGCATTTCTCTAATGCAGATGTAATGGAGAAAATAGATTTTCACACAAAACTCAGGTCAAAATTAGGTTTATCTTGGAACTAAAATTTTAGTCTTACCTACGAAAATATTTTCCCATCTGCAAGCTTTCAAGACTATTCTCACTAGAATTGTATAACTGAATTCAGATATAAATTACTTGCTCTTCTTAATTACTACAACCTATATTCAATCTTTGTCTTTTGTTTTTGTTTCTCTTCCCTTGTCTTTCCTTCCTACCTTGCCAGGATAAACCTTTCTGTTACATTCACAAGCTTCAACTCTACTTATACCACTGTGACTTCTTTTAAACAAACAAAAAGACAGTAAAGGAAAGAAAAACAGTGAGAACCACCTGCAAACTATTATGAATTCTAAACCCACCCACACAGCCTGTAAGTTATAAGTAAATGAAAGCAAGAAGATTCAGAGAGGGAAATAAAGTGGGTTGTTGTTTTTTTTTCTCTATAAATACTGTGCAAACAGATGATACTAAAATATTTAAGAAAATATTTTTACACTTTTTGGTCGTGTGCAAACAACAATTTCAATTTTCTTCTTTGACTGGGAATGGTTTAACACCTTCCCTATTATCTGAGATGTTCATGATGGGCAAAATCTTTATTGGATGAAGATCACCTGATCTCAGTAGCGTGCCAGCTGCATTCCCTAACAAAGAACCATGGAATTTATGATTTTCCTGGATGGCAAATTTTTATCTGATTATCACACTGAAATTTTTGTTGTTTATCAGACCAAAGAGATTATAACTTCCTGAATACAACTAAGAGAAACTGGTCAAACAAAACAAGCTATTGCATTTTTCTTACACTTGAGAAATCTCCTGTCATCTTGAATAATAATCCATTACTTTTATCAAAAAACTTTCTTTTGGAGAAAGCAGAAAACCAAAGTTATAAGCTCTATTCTACACAAACAGCTCACAAAGATCTTCTGTACTGATGCAGTTCTACTAACTTCCATCAAAACTAATTCTTTTAGAACCAAACACTGATGCTGCTCAGCTACAATCTACCTTCTCATGGTTAACCAGA
Organism: Phaethon lepturus; assembly: GCF_000687285.1. Lineage (NCBI taxonomy): Eukaryota > Metazoa > Chordata > Aves > Phaethontiformes > Phaethontidae > Phaethon > Phaethon lepturus. Next base: position 59,605 of record NW_010552446.1, on the reverse strand, counting down.
AGGCAAAAACCCCAGAGGTGATATCATGGCTCTAAGGCATCCAGAAGAATTTTGCGGTGGACATGGTTAGCTAGGTTTTCCCCCAGTAAATATGTAAAACATTGAAAGTGATCTAATTTATTTTTCCCTGGAAATAAACATAAAGTCTAATAAATTCAGCTTAGTACATTAAGATTTACTATTTCATTTTTACAACAGATCTACCAGCGTTCTGCAAAACTGAGCACCTCACTAAGATGTCAGTGTAAAAAAAGCTACTCGAGTATTAAAATGCTAATCACTTACACAGTAACTGAACACGACCCAAGTAAACGAATTAACTCCATTGCCACAGAATGTACTGGAAGAACTTCAAGATCAGAAAACATAGGATAATTTTTCTTTCGCATATCTGTCTTACTGTTCAGC
>NW_010552446.1:29123-59166 GCF_000687285.1 Phaethon lepturus | reverse complement strand
TCAGCAGGATGAAATTCAACATAACTGTGCTTTCATTTATTACATGTAATAATAAAGGCATAATAGAAATACTATAAATGTAAGAGAATGGTGCAGTATTTGCCTAAATGTAAAATAAACAGAGGACAAACTTATGAAATATGAATGCCAAGAATTACAAGGTCTGAGCCTGACCGCAGAGGAAATACAAAAGAATATTGAAATATCCATTTAAAAAAAATCCGAAGAAGCGTTATGAGCAAAGGAGCCACCCATGGAGTATTTTGGTCTGAACTTTCAGCAGGTTAATAGAGCTATACAGATCTTATTTGGCATGTAAAATTGCCAACCTCGGAGCATGTCAGACTGGGACTCGGCAACGTAACTTAGAGCAATAAGCAAGCTAAAATCACAAGGCTTAATAGGTATTACAATCAATATTGCTGAATGTTTACTACCACTTACTTAATTTTACTTTATTATTTTCTTCCCTTTGTGCCTTTGTTTTCTAACAAAGGAGTTATTTATTCATTTATTTATTTATTGAGGAGTGGTACGTGAAAAGTCAGCCCTCTTTGGATAGCATAATTGTGGATGGGAAGCTTCTGTGAAGTTACAAGTTTATATCAAAACATCAAAGTTCATCATATGAGTTCACCATCTGCCTCACATCTTAATTTAGTGGCTCAGATATAGATCACCGCAAGTTTCTGAAACTTTTCAAATTACTGTCTGTAAAACAAATCCAAAATCCAAACCATAATCAAAGCAACAGCTCAGGGAGTGGAAGAGCACTGATTTTGTGCTTTGTTTTGTCACACAAGGACGCCACTATTTGGGACCTCAGCATTCTCAAAGTATATTAGCTGTTAAAAAGCCCACGACACACTGACAGAGTAGCAAAGTTTATGAGGTCAAAAAACGTTCACCTACCACAAACCACAAAAACAGGCTCTTGGTGTTAGTAGCAGAAAGAGACTTTTCATGTAGACCGCAAGTCTGACCGACACAGAACTAGCTCTGGCAGGGAGGGACGTGGCGGCTGTCTGCAAGTCAAAAGGTGATGCTCAAGTAAACACAACAAATACTCCAAGGAAACTCGGTGTCTCCACTAAACTGCTAGAGAAGAGTAGCCAAGGAAACTCAGGCAGATTAATAAAAAACAGGTGATCAGAGGTGCTGGAGGTTGCAGTGCTTTTCTTTTAAAGAGATCTTAATCTTTCCTGACCTGGAGTACTAATGATCTACTACAAACTGATTAGGGGAAATACAAACACTTTAACCTTACAGTGATGAAGCAATAAAGACTGCAGACTGCTCTTAAAGCAACAAAGAAAATGGTGTTTAAAAAAAAAAAAAAAATCTACTCATCTCTTGAACAGTCCCTGCACAAAGAGTTGCGAGCATATCATGGGCAGTGTTTGGAACCTGCCTAAACCCAGTGAAAACACTGGGGACTTACTTAATGATGTTAGTTCTTCAAGTTATAAGTACTAATATCAAGTCCTGATAACAACTCTCATGCAATTTCCATTGTGTATATGTATTTATGTTGTGGTTATACAGATTTTGTACACACAATTAATAATGAAGCTTGTGATTCACATGCTCTGTAGCAGCACACTTTCTGTGTAAAATGTAAAATAGAATTTTCACTTCCTCTGTGAACCAGTTATATTATCTACCTGTAACCAGTCATTTACACACTACTTTGATACAACAGTGCGTAATTAAAATAAATATGTGCACATCATATATGCACATTTCATACATATGTATTTATGTGTATAGACAGCATATATGTATGGACACATACACAGATACATATACGCATGAAGATAAATTTTGTAGGAAAGCCAGTAAAAAATAAGGTTTCGTACAACTTTGTTATAAGTCTTTTTAGCCCCTGTTACTCCTTGAGCGTAGGGAAGCTTTACTCTGTGGTTGCAGGATTTCCTGCTGCAATACTTTCCTCTCTCTGTATCACGTCCCCTCACTGAAAAGGTTTCTACTAGGCTGGCATCCGTGCTTACATGTACAAATATTGTAAGTAGATACCCATCTGTGTCCCATAGCTATGAAAAACAGTACTTGAAAGAGATGCCTTGAAAGTTTGAAGATTTCCATTTTAACTTCTTTTTTTGTTTGGAACTTGTGGCTCTTTGGATAGTTTACTCATTTTATTTTAATGTGTTTCATGAAGTACTTGTCCAGACTATCAACTCCAGAACGATTCCTGACAGGGAACATTCTCTGTTTATCTTGTGATTTTTTTTTATTTGTGAAATATGGTCCACTACTTCTAATGTAAGAGATACCGCAAAAGATGTCACCAGAGCCTGAGCTTTCTTGCCGAGAGCAATATGACCAGCATGTCCAACTCGGTACTTCTACAAGACACGTGCCACCTCCCTGACCTGTGCTGCTGCTGGGAACCTGGCCGTGCTGTGAAGTTCTGCTTATCCCTCCACGGAATAAATCTGCAATGGTGATTATTCCATGCTCAAGCCACCTGTCCTAATGAATAACGCTTCCTGTGTAGCTGTTTCCAGATATTGGAGGTAGTTACTCAAGCTTGAAAGACAAGCAGAAAAATTAATAACTGGTGCACATACTCCTTAAATGGCACAGGGGCAAAATATGGAAAGAGGAATTGTCATGGCTTTCCTACAGTATCGAAAAAGGATTTGTGAGTACCAGAAGACCTGCATCAACATGAACCTGACCAGACAGACAGGTAAGCAGTACCATGACTGTGTTTTGGCTTAAATTTGGGTAATTGAATGCTGTTTTTAATTTTACTTCAAATTTCTGAAAAAGTGCCAGAGAGAGAGAGACTTACAAACTGATCAGTGCAGGATTATATGTGTTATTGAGTAACTAAAGGAAATTGAAACAACAGTCCCCCTGACCTGATCCAGTACAGCACTAGCACCGTATTTTCTCAGACTACTGTTATTTTTAAAACCAGAAAATTTTCAGTAGATGGGTTTGCATATTACTCAGCTTTTTGAATTAGTACTATTTATAAAAGAATACTGGTGAATATACACTAAAGACCTTTGCCAGTCATTTCCATCAACAGAACCTTCTGATCCAAGCCAGCTGATGGTTTGGAGCTTTTGCTACCTTTTTGCCAAACAGTGCTGGATTGAAAATTTAAACTCTGTAACACAAATATACACATAAAAACAAACAATGTCAAAGAAACACACATTTCAACAGCCCCTGGAAACTTCAAAATGTGCTTTCTGTGTGTTTGAGGTTGATACAAGTAAGCAATACTGTTGTCTCCTTAATTTGTTGATTTTGGTTTTTCTCCAGACCTGTAAAGATCAATTCAGTGACATGCAGAAAAACAGAATCCATTTGTTCAGCGCCTTACCCAGCAAACTCCGTGTTATACAAAGATGAATTTTTTGTTAATGTTATAGTATATTGAAGACTTCCCTATCATACTTATTTGCTGTGCCACAAAAAGTTATCTGCATGGAGATTGAATAACATCATTAAACGCAATTCAAAAGGACGTTAAGCATACGTATGACGTACCCTTATAGCCAATACATGTATGTTAGATTTTTTAATTCAAGCTGACTGATTGCTGATGAAATTGAGTTAGCTAGTAGGTTTGTAGGGCTAATTATCAGTCACACTGCAAAGTATTCCATCAAATAAAAAGCCAGTAGTATAGAAAAGACGAGGAAAAACGATCGAAAGTTCCCCACTATTCCAATGTATCAAAACCGTTGTTTTAGAGGTGATGGGACAGGAGTTTGTCTGGCATGCATTTCTAAACGAGACCCAAGTGCCATTTCATTTACACAGCACGCTCTCGGCAAATGCTTCCCCTAACCACCAGAGCTGGCTTGACCATGTTCTCCCTCCAGCTCAAGTACTTCTGGAAACAAAAAGCATCTGCTTTCTAGTTTTGCGAGCTGGCTAGTCTTCTGGTTCTAGTTTGGCCACATATGGTAGGATAAAACTGTATGTTTCTTTTTCAACACTGCTTATAAAAATAAATCCTCTCTTTAAGTGTTTCCATTCTTAATATTTATTATAACCAGAGACCAACACCTGTAATCTAATGAGCACCTATGGCTACTTCTTTTTACAAAAATGTGATGGCATTGATATAATACAAAAACTATTGATCCACTCTAATTTAGGAAACAGTGCTGCACCCAGTGACACCACCTCCCAGATTTATTCTTCCACTACTTACTACAAAAGTTCAAAATAACGTCAAATGCCACTTGACTGCAGCTCTCCTTGCGCAGATCTGTGCCAAATTTCAATTCCTGCAGGTATTGCTACAGAAAAAAATTAAAAAGCTACTCACTGCATACAGCTGATTTTCTGTTATAATTTCCTGTAGACCCATTCAAATCAATGAAGCTTCTCCAATTTACATGGCTGAGAATTAAGCACACTCCTTTCAGAAACCAACCACCTTCTGTCAGAGCAGGGCAATGTAACAGCCACTGCTTTTTTTTTGAATCTTATACAGCTGTTTGCTGTACTGTCACAAAACTCCAAACATTAACACTGCTATACAGTTTCTATTTATTTCTTTGTTATGATTGTCTTGGGCCTTAGAAAGAGATTTTCTAAAGGCCTTGTTGTGAAGGATATATCACATGAAGGGTAACGATTATGCTGCTGTAGTCTATGAGCAGATTGACTTGCTTTCCTTCTTCCTTTTTTATTCTTTTTTTATGTTTTTGATTTGCTGAAAAACTGTTTAAGGAAGAAAAAACGAACACTTCCCCCTCTCCCCCCAAATCCCAACTGCGGGAACGTTTGCTTTTTTTGGCAACACTAATATTTATCCCTTACTTAATAGGAATTCTCTCCTGTGTTAAGAATGTTGCTTTTACAGCTCAAAGATCTAAACATGAAGTATTTTATCAGTATTCTGTTTTTCTCCACTCTCTATGTAACTTTTGGAGCAGTTAGGAAAAAGCAAATATTAAACCAAAAATTACTGTCTTTGAGTGTCTGTGAAAATTTATGTACTAAAAAGCAGCTGTAAAATTTTTAATGTTTAAATTAATGTTTTATGTTTACAATAAAAACTCTCCAGCCATGAAGGGCTTTTAAAAGCTACATGCTAAATACAAGCAAAACCAAAGCAAACAATAACACTCCTGTGAAGCCCAGCTTCAACACATGAAATGGCAAATAAGACTTTTGTGTAGAATTCATCAGTTTTCGTGTCTTGCTCTACAAAAAAAACCCTAGGAATGTCAAAGCTACAAAAAGAGCCGGTTAGAATAGGAAGGCAAAAAACTTGTAATTCCTTAATAATAGGTTTTTCTGCAATTCTAAATGTATTTGTGATGGGTTTAGTCTTTTATTTGAATTGTGTTATAAATAAAACAGCTTCTCTCCTCCCCCCTTTCTGCCAGCTGTAAGCACTCTGTCCTCCAATAAAGGTTGAAACAAATGAGTAGGTTTAAAAGAGACCATTATGCCTGAGCTAGTGCAGACTGAGGAGATGAAATGTTGCCAAATCATACTCCTTTTAAAATCAATAGGAATTCTTGTTATTGGATTCAATGGGAGTATAATTAGGTTCTAAACTCACATGCTTTCTTGACAATGTGGGTTTCTTTACCTTTTTCATTCCTGTTTCCCTCTCAGATATGGAGAAGTCTCATGGTTCCAAAGTGCTCTCAGTCTGAACAGCATTTTAGCCATTTCTCCCCTGAAATACTTGTGGCACAGGCTAGAGAAGGCAAACTCTTAGCACAAGTAACCTCAATTACCTATACAGCTGTAAGTTAACACCAGAAAGAGCGTTTCTAGCCCATTCTCCAGCAGACATTTAAAGCCTTGATATCCTGCGTTCCCTGCCCATCCTCACTCTCCTGGGCATCACTTTCTTAGTGACCTGGTCACTAAGAAATCCCCCGTACTGAATCATCACCACCATCTCTTCCTCTTGCAGCTCAGTTTTGTTTTGCAGGTCTCACCATAGGGAGACTGACTACACCCAAATATATTTAGGTTGAATCAAATATAAACCTGTCCCACAACTTGAAGTGATTTTCAAAACCCCTGTCAAAGTAATTACAAGAAGACGATATAAATAACTTCCCCTTGAAAGGAGGAGGACCCGGCATTTACCACATCTGCATGTTGGACTCCAAATCAGCCACTGGGGAGTCTTGAGTCCACCCCCATTAATCTCTCAATGACTTGCTTTTATAAACAGTGTATTGAACAACAACAAAAATATACAAAGCCACACCATTCCCCCAAGCCCGAGAATTAAGTTATCTTCTTCAATTTTTTTTCCATACAGTCTTATGAAAGTTCATAAGCCAAATCCTACGCAAATAGTTTTAACTCTTATCCACAGTGTTATCTTCATAAATTAAATTGTCAGCCTTTACTTTGTTCCAAAAGAAGGGATGTAAGAGCACTTTTTTAACTGTTTCTTGGTTAGAGGTAGTTAAAACAATTACTAGGAAGCATTTAAAATGGTGAATACTCTTTTTCTACTTCTCTAGAAACAGAGAAAAAAACATCAAAACCAACCAAAATAATGTTTTCCTCATTTTCTCTCTAATTTGTTTGCAGTAGGAAATATTTCTCATGTCAAATAAGTTTTTAAAGTACACATAACTAAAAAAAAATTGAGATAGTCAGTATCAGCATTAACATACAAACTTCAATGTTTATTTGGAGTAACTGAATTAAAATTTACTACAGGTGATAACAGTGGCTTCACCTTCCTGCACTTTAAGTCAGTTGTTCCACTAAGCACAACCAAAGGTTACCCTAGAAAAGGCCAATCCTGCCTGTTTAGTACCTTGAAAGAACAATTGGCAGAGTTTGCAGGAAGCATGCACACAGCTTCCAGCTTCAAGTATTTCCAATTCTTGTCTATGATATAAAACTTAGGAGTTGAATGATTGTGAGGACAGCGCTCTCCATTCCTACTGATCTCTCTGAGAACTGTTTTATCAGAACTTTAAACCACTGAGACCTGAAGTTCTTACGGTTCCTCTCTTCAAGGACGAGGGAGAACTTTAGAAAATGTGTGTGTGCATATAAAATACACAAATGCACATACAGGCAGGTAAACATTTGAGCAGATTTCTGCAGAGAACTGATCAAATTATTACTGTAAAGATCTTGAAAGAGAGTTTCTGAGGACTCTTTCTAGAAAAACTATACAGAAATTTTGCCCAAGTCCATCCCAGTGGAGATGGGTCTGGAGAATATCCAGGTCCTAAATACTTCCTCTATCATGAAGAGATCTCATAGCTATTTAGAAAGTGAGTTAGCACTACTGCTAACATGTATTTAGATTATTTCCCAGATGCTCTTCGCACATCTGGGAATCATCTCCCTCCTGCCATTTTTCACCATTTGAATGACTAGATTTTTTGAGACTATCTGTGCTCAGCTCTTCCTTCAGTATTTGTTTATCCATGATTAATTTGTCCATAATCATGATTAATCATTTTTAAACATGTCAAATATATACACTGCAGTTCTGTAGATGAGATATTCCTATTGCAGAATATCTGCTGAAAACAGATGAAGATTTTAGACATTAGTTTTTCTAGTTCATATTAGGCCTGTGACAAGCAAGTCAATTACATTAAACATCAGGTACATAAAGATTAAGATATCTTGGTTTGAAAGCAAACCAAGAAAAAAAAATCAGATTTTATTTAGTTTTCCCAAAATTTAGAAGCCCTCATGCAAGTTTCTTCTATAGTTTGTGACTTCTAATGAATACAGTTTGACAGAAACAAGATATACTGACTGATAGCAGCAGGTAACAGGAACACAGTGTGCATTCTCAAACACCCACATTACTGGTGATAAAGGATCAGCAGCCCTTTAGATCCAGTAAATGAGGATACAAAACTAAGGGTAGTATAAAAATACAAGAAGCAGTGACATTTTAAAAGAAACTATCCCTCTACAGTCTTGTCCATAGCCATAACTCCAGAAAAGAGCTTCTTTTCTAATGCACCTGGCAGGATTAAAAAGGCATAGGTATCATGCTATATATTAAAATTAGTGTTCTTGGCCTTGGATAGTTTCAGATCAGGCTCCTCATGTCCTAGACATGATACAAATAAGCAACTTCTCCACTGGGTAATTTAGCCTGCTCATTGTGTCTGATAGCTAAGATTTATTACCTCATCATTTTTTTAAAATTTACAAAATTAGGTTTGCACAGTGGAGGGGAACACCAAGAGCAGTTGCAGCACCACTATAGAATAATGGAGAAGTGAAACAAATTTGAATAGAGTAATGCTTAACTACTATTTATCTGTAGATTAAAAACAAATACACCAGTTAAACCCTGGGGACGGGAGCAAGACTACCTGCACTTTCTGAAACCTCCTTACAGCAATGGCTTCAGAGTACAAATGGGATATTTTTACTTACTAAAGAGGTAATTTGACAAGCATGCTAGTTGAAAAGGCTGAAAACAGCTAAAAATTTCTTTATCATCTATACTTAGAATTATCATTAACAACACAATCTTAATTATATATAGAGCTTCTAACGTTCAGTGCTTCAAAAAAGAGTTCAGTATCGCTATCTCCCACTATGAACAAGGAAAAAGACAGATGTGGAGATGAACTGACTGTTCAGTTCACCAGTATGCTGGTAGCGAATCTGGGGAAAAAGTACAATTATACTATTTCTTAGTGTTAGGAAGGAAGCACCAATTAGTCCAGCCTACAGACTGTTTGCCTCCTGGTATCCTCATCGATGTGCTGCACAGTTCCTAAGAGTCCCCAAGACTAAGGAAGACCTGCATTTCATTTTCCTCCCTCTACCTTTTATTCCCAGGACGTGCCAAGGAGGAGCCCTTGGCGATGCTACTGTGATCACTGGTGCTTCTGACAAGTCATAGCAGAGGGTATTTTGATGCATTTTGGCATGCCTCCTGAAAACACAAAAAAGTGGTCTTAGTTGGAACAGTAAATTGGAAATGTGAAATAAAATTCCAAAGAATCAGTAGAATTTTCTTTCTACAGGCACATGTTAAATTATCATTTTTACAGAAGCCAACTAGATACAACCCAGACCCACTGCTGGAGAAAGCTTGCACTCTATTACTCTCAATATACAAGAGATTTGCTGGAGTTCCTTTCTCTCTCAGCTTCTATCTAAGGTATTTGAGTTGGCCCTAGGAGGGGGACATTTTGCCCTTATGTTGTTCACTGCTCTAATCTGTTATCTCCGAGAACAGGAGGGCACCAGATCACCGTGCCAGTTACCCTCCCAAATCTCTAATTAATGTTGACAGTAAAATATTAGCCACAGCATTAATGACCAGATAAGAGAGAGTACTCCTGAGGCTTGCACATCCCAATCAAGTGGGTTTCATTAAAAAGAGACTCATTACCAATAACACCAGACAATTGCAACATTTTCTTAAACTAGCACTAAAATAAAGATGACTCGCTTATCTTTGTACTGCTATAAACAGTGATTTGTCTCTCTCCCCTCCATTTCATTCCCTCCCACCATCCTTCAGTGAGATGTGAAACTTTATTCTTCTGCTACAGGAGGAGGGAGAGGAAAAAACCCAGCACCAAAAGATCAGCAACTCTGTGTTTAGGCTAAGTCGCTTGCAACATCGCAGCTTATGAGTTCCACATACAGATGTACCCATCAGCTCCTGCCAGCAGCAGCATGGCCTGCGCTTCCTTCAGCCCCAGAGGCACACCAAAAGTTGTACTTGTGAGAGAGAAACCCTGTGGCCAAAAATGCAGTTAGAGCTTGTTTCTTCCCATAGCTTCCAAACAATTGGTTTTATTTCGGTTACCTGCATTGCAGTGCACAGTGTCAGTATATTTACAGTACTATTGACATGAATGCCTGATCCAACAATCATCCTGCAAATATAGCAGAATCATTTCAGGGATAATAAGACAGAACACCGTTTTGCAGCAAAGCAATGTTGCTTTGAGAACGTCTTTGCAATAAAATTCACGGGTTTAGCTTGTAATATCCTGGTAGGACATGTCCATCATGATAACAATAATACATCTTCTGCAGATTCCCAAGTCCACATTAACCCAAGTCCCAGTCACACACCATGATAGGAAACGTCAGGTAGGCTCAGAGAAGCAAAATGCCTCCCAGGACACTCTACACCTACCAAAACTTCCAAGTTTTTTGCTCTTTCATCCATAACGTGCCAGTCTCCTCACCCACAGTATACCTTTTTTATGGCATTAAAGATACAATTGTATTTAAATAAAGCAAGCACAGCATCTTCATCTAAATGTTAAGGAAATATTTATCAGCACAAAGGCAGTCTCACCCTGTACAGTATTTACAATTTTTTTTTATCTTCAGGCTACATTAGAATTTGCTATGAAATGGTATTTGGAATGACTTGTGAATCGCTGCCAAATGCGGTTGCACCAACCATACTGCAAAGCTTTGCACAGCAGTAATCATGGGGTATTTCTGACACTGGGAGCAATTGGTACAGAAGAGCAGTAAAAAAAAGATGGGCTGTTCTTTTCTCACTTAATCCCTTCTGTTGAAGCACTCTTAAAAATCAGAATAAAATATGAACTAAGATAACAGATGCCCTTAATGGGGCCCTCTGTTACTCTGCTAGAGCACCTCTGAAAAAAATAAAAAATACAGATGCTGTTTCAGCAACTAAGACAATAGAATTACAGAAAGCAGAAAGTTTGGGATTCTTTGGGGCAGAGGGTTATCGTCAGACGGGAAGGAAGAGTTGGTGTGCTTGGAGGCAATGATACAAGTTGTAGAACACTAAGATATCCATCTCCACTCCTCAGCATACTTCTCTTGATACCGAACCCCACTCCCCTCCTTAAAACTAGAGGTAAATAAAGAAATAACTTTGTAACTGAATAGATCAAAAACATGCAAAGGCAATTTCCACTTTATGAGAAAACCTGCATGTAAGGAGATTTTAATACAGAAAAGTGCCGCTCCTTGTTTAAGAGAAACATCGTCACTCCATCTAATAATTGTATTTAGCTCTTCTTCAAATGTATAAATGCATAATAATGGAGAAATTTCATTTAGAAAAGAAATCTGATAAAAAAGTGCAAAATCAATCTCAGGTGCTTTTAGTTGTAAAACCAAAACAAATAAATAAATCACTCTAAAGATTCTAAAAGATATGTCCAAACCCTATTAAAGTCCTTTTAGACTCAAAAATCTTTGTATTTAACATCATTTTGGCAGCTGTATATGTTCTACAGAACATTTACGGCAACTGCCATTTGTGGTGCATTGCTACAAAGTGGCATTTCTGATTATCCTAGTCTAAATGGCATTTGAACATCCTGAATACTATCTGAGCACTAGTAAAATTAATCTTAAATTTTTTGTAAGATTATGCATAAATGCAGTGGTGATAAGCACAAATTTGCAAAGTATAAAATCTTTAATTTGTCAGCATTATTTGGCATTTGCTTATTGCTCTAGAAAAAAGATCCAGTCTTAATGTAAGAAATATATTTATACTCAATATTCCCTAAGAACAGAATACTAAATCTAAAGTCACTTTATGGATCTTCTTTAAAATAGATGTTTATTGTCCTCAAAAGGAATTAGTTACTGTTGAAAAGGAAACCATTACAAACCATTACAAAGATCTTCTTTAAAATAGATGTTTATTGTCCTCAAAAGGAATTAGTTACTGTTGAAAAGGAAACCATTACAAAGCAGTTTGTAATACAACTGGAGAAACTTTATACACTAATTCCTGAACAATTAAAATGCACAGATTTCTAGTAGAGCATCACCTTTTCATATCATTAAACTTCTCTGTGTAATTTGATATGGTCAGATCTCATTTTGATCCAAGGCCCAATATGAACTAACCTCAGCTGCCTCTCTTTACAAGCATGTTATTCGTAAATATTGCATATGTTCATATATTCATCTAAAATAAGATATGATAGACTATACAGAGGCTCAGGAACTGGCTGCTAGGGATTTACAGATAACAATAAAATGCAAAGACTCATTTTAAAATTCAGTACAGAGGAGTGCAATGATTTTCAGTTCAAAATTGCCATCAATAATTATAACTTATTTAAATAAAACAAGAGAGGAGAGTCTCAAAATAATAGTGTCCATGTCCCTCCTACCTTGACAAAAGAAACATATTTTTAATCTTCTTACATCACATATCACAGGAGGTCTCTAGTCACTTCAGTATAGTAAAAGGGGGAAGTTCTACATTTTCAGGAACTAACAATTTAAAATTAAGACAAGAACAAATATTGTTAGTAAAAGCAAAAGACAGTGGGGAAAGCAACTCAGCTTGTGGAATAACAATATTGTTAAATAGAAATGGTTGTTTTTTGAACACAGTCATTTTATAAAATGTACAGTAAAGCTTTTATATGTAAATTACCCAAACTCAGAAACCCTTCACTTCAAATTGAATTGAGAATAGCTTGAAGAACACTTTAGGGAAAACGTGCTTAAAATGAACAAAATCAAGAACAACTAAGATGCACGCACACTGTTTCACTGGAAAAAAAGTCCCTGTAAATAAATTTTTGATTGATGTACTGCTAACAAAAAAGGATAAAAAAAATGGCTTCAAATATATTTAGATAGCTTCTTAATATGTGCATTAATTTTTTTCTTTTTCATAGGTACTGATTATATTTGTTAAACTATGTATTGCCATCAAATATGTAACTATGTTACATGAAAGATTAAAACTACTACAATGGAACTACATAGTACAAATAATCACATCATCACATTTAAAAGCTCCCTTTGCTAACACACTACAACAGTGCACTTTCCCCTCATCTTTTAAACTAAAATTCATATGATTCCATCACCGTATTTTTAACTTACCAACATCCCTTAAAATAATCCAATCATACACGATGGTCAAACTTGAACAACTGTTCTGTACCAAACCATCATGCTGGATACTCCATGAAGGGACTGCAGGCTGGAAACGGTGTTTACAAAGCTCACGTGGATTTTAAAAGAAGTTATATGTGAAAAAATTGCAGTATCTGCTGTTTCATCAGCCTTAGAAATGTATTTATCTTCAGGTTTTCTAGCAAGCCTGGCACCTCTACTGATGTACCGGCTGGAAATGACGATTGACACAATGCTATTGGACTGCCAGCCCCATATTTTTATTTCTGATATAAATTCCTGTGAATTTAACAATTTTGACAAAACTAGCTGTAATCCATATGTTTCTATTTGATTCTCTGTGAATTTGACTCGACTGTATTAGGGCCCTGCACATACAAAACTGTCTCGTGGTGCGCTCACTGACTACGTCTGATAAAGGGGATGAGGCAGCACATTGAGGTACCTGACTACGGGTAAATAAAATAAGAGCTAATCATAGGGCAAATATGAAGGAAAAGAAAGGCTAACCTCAAGAAGTAACCTATATATAGATTCGCAGTTTATTAAGACTCTCATCCCACAGCAGCAAAGGAATAATCTCTTACGAAGGCCAAGCCCTTAGTAAAAATATTTTGAATTTGTTTATTCATTGTATACTTCCTCCTGGCTGAATATGGAAATCTGATTTTATTTGATGCTTGTTAGGTTAATTCTCTCTTTGGATTTGAACATGGCTCCCAAGTACTTGAGTAAGAGCCGGGGAGACATTTGTCCTATAGCAAAACTTCGTCCTTAATTTACTAGTTTGTGAGGACAGTAAGCAAATTTAAGTAGCAACCAATAAAAGACACTGATCCCGATGAACTTTTTAAGCTAAATAGTGATCCACCTCACATCATCCCCACATCATCTAAGAATAAGGCTTGTAAAATCAATTCTAACTAAAAAGATTAATAAATCAAACATTAAAAATAAATTTGGGGCCAAGTAAACTGTCAGTGCAATGCACAACTCCCATAGCCTGAAATCTGGGAAGCTGTGAGCTGGACAGTCTGCACATGAAAGTCCATATATGTGAGAATATAAAGAATACCAATAATATTCCCTATTTACGTCTCTCAAAGCATAACACACAAATGAATATGGCATAGTGAACAACATCTGCATAATGACATAATTGTTTACAAATTGGAAACACAAGTACCAAAACCAATAATATCCAGGGCATTCATAGAAAAGACAAACTAAATTGAATAGTTCATATTTTTGCTATAAATATATGTGGAGACAAAATAAAAGCTGTATTTCAAATCACCTTCTGTAAAGTGAAAAATGTGTCTAGTCTGGCAGATATAAATATCATTGTGCCTTCACAAGAAAAAATGCCATTAACAGTTATAATCTCGCCATTAAAGCACTTGCTGTGAAAGTGTAGCTAAAACATATTTTTATATTAAAGCTAAGGCAGCTAATCTGAAAAAAACCTGACTGAAAAATAAAGTGTAGTTTACTCTTTCAAGTTACGAAGCGTGTATGCCCAAATGCAGTATATTACTACCTTACTAGGCATTAGCTGAGCATATATTGAAGATAGCCAGAGATTTAATTTCCACAGATGACACATGGTCATCAAAACATTTAAACAATGAAATAATAAGCAAATGTTGAAAATGGTTTCCATTTGAATATTTTTTTAAAACGATCCTGTTAAGTGAGATAGGAGTCTGGTTCCACCTGTGCCGGGTTTCTGTAAGCACTGACACCTGCGAAAAGCTGACGGGTCACACTTTAACATGACTTTATGAAGTCCTTTTGAACTTTAAAAGGACTTACTGAATGTTGCCCAAGACTTTTATTAAAAGCTAACTCAAGATTTAAAAAAGGTGTTGGTTTTAAAATTTGATCATCTTTTTTTTAATTGCTGTTTCTTGTGGCCAAGATGGGTACGGCAGAGCGAGTGCCACCACGCGATTCGTGTCCGTTTCTCAGCCACCCTTCTCTCCAGGGCTTCCCAACCAACCGCATGAAAGCGATACCCATTTCTTCCTTCCAGCCCACGTGTAATGGCTTTAAAGGCCTCACCTTCCTCCGGGCTCATGTGGCATAGACATCGCTTTGGACTATATTAGATTTCAGCCTTCGCCCTGGTACCAGAGAATGTAAATTTCCGGAAAAAATGTTATGTGACATAATTCATTTGAGCTCTGCTTGGCTTCCTTGTGTTTAGCCCCATTAGCTTTATCGGAAAATTAGAACCCAGTATTTTATTTCTTTTGTGCTTACTCCTCAAACTTCACAGGTATCCTTAAGGCCCCCGATGCTTAATTCAGAGTTCATATGGTGACTCAGAGTCTTTCAGATTCAGTATCACCAGCAATCGTCAGGAAAATTTAGCGGCCGAGGTAGAAGTTCTACTCACCTGCATTTGCCACGAAGATTGATGATAATGAAAAACCCAAACGAAAAAAACAACCTGGTGATAATTCCTCAGTTACCAAAGAAAATTATTCACCTGGGGTGAGTGAATGAGTAGAATTTTGTAGGATGGTTTTATTATAATTATAAGCCAGAAACTAAAATGTTATTATATCCCTTGCTAACTGATATTTCAACTATTAATGCTGAACTCCATCTAACTTACCTGAACACTTTTGCACTGCCTCTTCCTCTCTATTGCTAAATGTGTGTACAATACCATGAAGGAGACTTAGGTATATTGCAAAGGTTATATTTTAAGATGATGTGGGATGAATGCATTTGACTTTTTAAATCTTTCTCACTTTACTTCAGAAAAGGAATCAGAAATCTGTGTGGTTTTGCTACACTGTATCTTTCGGTGAAGCAGACGGATATTTTTAGCATGAAAAAAGACTTATGAATTTTTGAACATTTATTAAAAGCAATACTGTGTAGCATTTCAGGAAATCTAACCGACCAGAAATCTTTCCGTGTTTATATCTAATTTTTTTTTTTCCCCCACTCAAGTAAAATGATATACCTAATGACAGGAGATTTAGATGCTAAAAGTACTTTCAATATTTTCAATCATTCTTATAGATGCTTGTGTGTATTTCACTTGTGTGTATTAGTGGCAAACATGCAGTCCAACTTGCTAATAAAACAACTTTGAAGTAACATTTAGTTTGTTTTTTCAAGAGGATATTGTCAAAATTTTCCTACCAACATTACTATAAATGACTCTTCCCAAAGCACGTACAGCTGGACTGTGGCTGCATGGCCATTCTTAGGGAAGGACAAGAAAGGAAGGGACTCCACTTCTATCAAGAAAGTATCTTTTGCTCAACATAGTCAGACATAGGCATTTACAAACAGGAATGAGGCCTTACCGTTGATCTTTTCCTGTTACAAAGGCAAAACCTCTCAGACAAAAGCGTATCTGAGAGAGGAAACCCTTGCAATTCACAGGTTCCCAGTTCCCTTAAAGCACCATGAGCTGCCTTTCCCTTTAGTGATGGTTGACACCATGGAGGCAGAAACGTACCTGCATTCTTCAGTTCCTCTTGACCAAATGTTGTATTTATTTATTTTATTGCCTAAAAGAAATGGCATTCTGTTTTACCTTCATTCTACATGACTTTTTTAGGCTTGTTCTGGGAAAGCCTTTTGGAACTGCAGGGATGTTTAGAATACAGATAGTCCAGATAATCTGTTGTGTCTTTCAGGTGTAGGCAAAATTAAGCTGGGGTGATAACAAAAAGAAAAAATTAGGAAGCAGGAACAATTACAACTAAAATGTTTAAGAATCGTACCTAGGAATAGAGTGACACTGACTAACATCACTCTTTGCTCTCGTTTTCACACTAACTTGCCACATCTTACCTATAGTTTTTGCTCCAGGTCTTATTATAGTTACTGCCACTACTGAGGAATTTAGGAGGTTAAACCATGAAGCAGGGCCCTAGTGTGCTCACGGCTCGACAAACACTGACAAAAACAGTGACTGCTCTAGAACATCCCAAAATTCAGCTGTTACCAGTGTATTTTCTGTTCTTCCTATGATTTGAATATATGCAGATTTAAAACACTAATGTATGTATAAGAGTTCTAGTACCTCCGTAACTTTCTGTATTGGAAAACAAATTAGATAACAAATACAGAGGCTGTAAAAAACGTGTTCATTCACTCTTTGTTTATCAATGATACCTCTGACAACACAAAAACCCCAAATTATTTAGGATATCTAAGCAGAAAAAAAAAAGTCTGTTTTTTCCCTGAAAATAAGCTAAACCAAAATGTCATAAAAATGTGACCAAATCAATAAGCAGCAGCACTGCAGTCATTTCACTGCACAGATTAAAAGACCCAAAAAAGGGGCAACACCGCCTTTCACCTGTGACACAGCCACAGAGGCTCAGCGCCCACCAGTACGCACATAAAAGTGACGAGCCAGTTGTTGTAATGAAGAGCAGAGGTATACAGCCTTTATCAGATGCGAGGGGATTTGTCAGAGATTAATAGAATTCCATTGTAATATCCATATCTCACAAAGGCATACTCTGACAGGGTCCAATTACTTTCAACAAGCTGGGCCTGCTACATGGACCCTCTGAACCGGAATGGCCCTCCAATCTGTATGCTTTCGTTCAGACAGATAACACCAACGTGTTTCTCTCTGTGATCACTGCCTAACTTAAATGAGTTAATCTCGTTTTCCAGATGAATTGTTATTTTGTCTCCCGCAGGCTGTGATTACCGGATAAAAGTATTGTGTTAACAGGAGGGCCAGGGTCTTTTCAGCAGCGGATTCCACATTCAGATAACCAGCCAGAGAGGGCTTTTTCTTGCTTGCTTGCTTGCTTTTTTTTCTCTTTTTTTTCCCTAATGTTTAGTAAGAGAGTGGCACTAACAGGAGAAAACTGTGAAATGACACAGAGATAAACCTTCCCAAATAATTCCCTAACTTCGGAAGAGGTCAAAGGGGCAGTTTATCTTCATATTTCAAAAGCGCGTCCCGGTGAACCAATCACATTTACAGCTTACCTCTACATATTTTAAGATGTTATTTGCCTTTCAGTTCATGCCTGCCCTTTCTTTCTCTAAGGGCCTTTGTTTCTTAAGCCACTGTAATGTGTTTGAGAAGTTCGCAAGGGAGGCTATCAGAATATAAATATTTGGAAGCACTGAAATATATCTGGGCAGTATCAGAAAACAGGAAGAAGAAAACAAGCCCATGATTTCACAAACAGTTCGCTTAAACTGAGGAAGCAAGAGCCATATGGTGAGAGTTATAGTCTACAGCACATTTTTCTGGGATAATGTATTTTCTCAATGACAGCAGTGAGATTCTTCATTTCCTTTTCTTGATAAAATGCTAAAAAGGCACACTCCAATGTTAATTCTTAAAAACTACACCTTTGTGGGGGTTAATGTCGCAGAAGCACAGCTGGGAATAGCCAGTTCTGCCTTGACCACCAGGAAAATCCCTTCGAACATAGACCCCATCTAAGCAAATTCAAACCCACGAACAGTAGCAGAACCGCACCGACTTATGCCAAGTCTGTGTTTCATGCATTTTCATCTGTATAGAAAAAACATGAAACTACTATGTTATTTTAGTATCTAGTGCCTAAAGGTAAATAAAATGTGATCTCTCAATGCAGTAAATTTCTCCAGTGGCTCTACCAGTATGTAAATCCTAGTTATTCCTGAGGTGGGTTATGTCAACAATTCGGAAACAAGATGCAACATCCGATCGTTGGCAATGTACCAAACGCTGCCCATGAAATGCACTCGATAAGCTTATGAAAGCTTCCTGACAGAAAGCCACAACTTTTGACTGCAAAAAGCCAACGTCTTCAACAAAATAGGAACGACTATTGGTGCATGATGTGCATCTGAAGCCACAGTATCCCACCCTGCGGCGCAGGGCTGTGGCACAGCAGACCCTGCAAGTCCTGGGCCCCCAGTTTTGCGGAGCTGGGGACCTAGCAAAGCACATCACAGCTTCCTTTACGCTCCTGTGCCCACATTTCCTTCCACAGGAAAGGAGAGGCTGTGACCGAAGTGAAAAGTAAATCTGAGGAATATCAGTCTCTACACAAATATTTGGGCTCCGTCCTTCTGATGCAAAGAATAACTGACATCAGCAGATATGAAAATCATTCATAGGTAGCCAGGTAAATTAATGAAAAGATAACACGTCTCAGAGTTTCAATATTACAGAGTTTAAATATTTCTGTATGTCATAAAGAAGTGAAAAGTCTGTGCAGCTGGAACCACAGTCATCATGTCACTAACTTCCATGTTGATCAAATTGGCAGTATTCTCATTTCCGGCCAGAGGCAGTAAGTTCAACCTCTATACTGGGAACTAAGTTCATAATCTGTCATTTAAAGATTCCCTGTTATTTTTCAAAATGGGTAGATGATAACCTAATCGTTCACATTCTCTTATGAAAAAGAAGCTTCAGGATTATGCATTACATGCAACAGAATGCAAAACGTCTATACAGCGTAAGCAGTCAATCAAGTACTTAGGGTGTAAAACTGGCGTTATACTGAAAACATGTCTTTGCTCAAGGAGGTGAACCGAAAAGATCGGTTTTACACAGTAGAAGTCTCCCTCAGGTATATAAGGAACCGTGTTGTTTGCTGGGCTACAAAAAGACCTATTCCAGTCTTCTCCACCCAGCACTGCGTTTTATTCTGCTTAGCAGAGACAAGAGATGCAGCTAGGAGAGTGTGAAGTGCTCCTATGCATCATCATAAACAAGATAAGCAGAATTATTTCCTAAATTACAAGCATCTACACCTACCACAAATGACCGAGGGGAGCGGGGACGCGGTGGGCGCGGTACGGGCACAAAGACGTGTGCTTTTAGCGGCTCTTATCAATGCTGCTGCCGCTGTCGGAGCAGGAAGCTGGCGTGACTTTGCCTTGTCTCTGAAGAAAGAAGGAACAGTATTTTTCTGTCCTTTTTTGCAAGTGTTTTGACTGCACCGCTTCTCTCGACTTTACCCTAGGAAAGGGTAGGCCTCGGTAGAGATCTCGGAGGCCATAGGTTCCCTGAGGTATAGCCTCAGTAGGAGGATTTTTTCCCCCTTTTTCTTGCTTAATTAGCAGATCAGATGTGGGAATAATTATGAATAAACATCAGGCAGTGTCATTTAGAGACCGGTCACTCTGACTAACCCGTGGTGAGTCTATACACAGCCACACAAGGGATTCAGCTCCCAGCACAGCGGTAGCCGGGACTGCTCACACCCCGGCTCTGCTCTGTGCAGGACGCAGCCCTGACATCCTGCTTGTTACACAGAAATCCAGAGTTACCGGTTACCAGTCCTATTTCAGATCTCAATGGAAGCGAATACTGGTCCTCCTCACAGTAACAGTCTTTTCCGAGACAAAGCCCACACCGGTATAGCAGAAATGATGCTGGTGAGAAGTGATGTGAATCGGTAACAAAGAAGCTTGGTCGGCATGATGGAGACGGTCACAGACACAAATTAAATCTCAGACGCAAATTAATTTCTCACTAATCTATCCATACACTGGTGCTACAAGACACTTTGAAAAGTTGCGTTGAAGGTAGCAGCTGGAAATTATATTGTTTCAAGAGCTGAAAATACTCTCTGTGAAGAAATTTTAAACGCATAAACTTTTCCTTTCTCCCTGTTTTAAAATAGTGCATCAAAACGCATGCAGAGCAGATCCATGAATTGCTACATGGTTTTATTTTCTAAATTGCCAGTCTTTTTTATTCGGTGGTCTTATAAACATAAAATTGATAAAATGGACAGCTTTCTTTCTAAGCTAGCTTAGATCTCTCCTTTTTTGAAAGCTTCCTAAACATACGAGTCCCCATAAAAAAGTAACTGGTGCATGCAGAAGCAATGCAGTTCACAAATGAAGCAGTATAATGTCAATGGTTTGAAATTGTTCAGTCTCAGTTGTTTTCCAAGTCAATGCACTGGCAGTCTTGCCTGAATGCAACTAGTCAATAGAGGGAAAATAAATAGAGCATTTCCAGAATTCACCCATCAGCACTGAAAAGTGTCTGCTTACTATTACACAGTTTTAACATGTCATAATCATTTTTCACAGTATAGAAACCCTCCTTATACCTTGGACAAAGAATGAATGACTATTTTAGCACCCTATACATACCTTCTAATAGAAATTCCAAGCAAACAGTATTGATTATAGTATTGTAAGTGGTATGTGTTATTAAAGTAGAACCTGAATCCTTTAGCCTATTTTTAATGCTACATTATGAACAAAAATGTCCAATTTGGATATCTAAAAGCAGAGACTTCCGTATTT
This sequence comes from Phaethon lepturus, assembly GCF_000687285.1. Lineage (NCBI taxonomy): Eukaryota > Metazoa > Chordata > Aves > Phaethontiformes > Phaethontidae > Phaethon > Phaethon lepturus. Next base: position 38,028 of record NW_010552446.1, on the reverse strand, counting down.
GGACTTCTGAACAGACTCATTTAACATTTCTGTAAGTATCTGTACATTGAAAGAGCTCCCTGTAATTTCAGGTAGAGTTGAGCACCGCAATTTATGCAGAGTATTATTCCCATAAAGAATCCTATTGACTATTAAGTTGGACAGGTTTTGCTCGCATGGGTAAAAGCTTTCGTGCCACAGCTATGTGGCTTCAAGCAGCCATACATCAAGCAGCAGAGAGATACAGCTGTCCCCTACCTTTCTATGGTTTCTATCTCCCGTGCCCGTACGACAAGTGCCATGTCAAACGGCACCGCCAGGCTGAATGCTACACAAAGGAAGAAAGGAAGCAGACAGGACAGCCACGCTGCTACACTTTCCTTCTGAAAAGAGAGGTTATGCCTGCCTCTGCAAGCATCTAGATGCTAAATTACACCTCAGGTGCTATGCTTACTTAGATAAGGTCCTTGCAATGCCACATAATTACAGAAAGGATCTGCCATAGTCTGAAAAATAAGGAGAAGTATGTCTTTTCCAATACCCTGCCTTGTTATCTGTCACCTGGATGAAAATCAAGGGGAAAAAAATAAAGAGGGGAAAAAAATTCCCCTTCAGACCCAAGAACACACTAATGCCCATGGATATAAATGTTACAATAAAAGAGCAGGATGACTACTAGCAGAGCTTTTATAGCTTAACAGTATTTTGACAACAAATGTTCATATTTCATTTGAAATTTATGAAACCTTTGTGCCTGTAATCCCATGAGCAGCTACATGGTAAATGAAAGTAGCAGGCAGTCTAGATTAATAATATTTTGCTTCATACTGGAAGAGCATTCTAAGGAAAAGAAATCTTGCTTTATCTCCTCTCCCACTTTTTTTTTTTTTTTTTTTTTACAGTCTCTGTATTGGCACAGAGTCAGAGCTCTAAAACCCGCTTGCAAATATTCACAGATGCCTTATTAATTTATGAGAAACTGAAGGACTCATCACAAGGTATAAGCAAGCAATTTAGGAATAACAAGTAGAGGGGTATGATGCATGGCAAAATACCAGAGCTCCTAGAGTTAGAGAGCTACCAGCGGTTTAAATCAAGTTCAAGGGGAATAGCTGGAGTAAGCTCCTGTACTTCATATTCTAATAAAAAATTGGTATGAAAAAATGGTTGCCCTATGAATCATAACCTTTGCTTTCACATTTTCACAGTTTAGAAATACATGTACGCTAAAAGCTCAAGTGTGGCTTCTTACACTTAAATGTATAAGTGTATAAGTGTCTTTCAACAGCTCTATTTATTTCCAAGTATATCCAACAGAAAGTGTTGAGGTTTTTTGCTTTTTTTATAGTAGTCTCTTAGTGCAAGCTATCATGGAAAATATGATGTGGGCCAATTATGTATCTAGAAAGTAGATATTTATTTTTATCAAAATTCTTATACCTTTTTTGAACTCTCATGTGGACTTATCTCACATGCACAAGGTATATTAGGTTGGTAAGACCACACTCTGATTTCTTGCTTTGTTCCAAAGCACGAGTCATGAAAGTAAGAGAGAAAAGAAAGGTAACTTATTTCAAGCAGCAATTGGAGACACATTTTAAAAAAAGTAGTTATTAAACACAGTCCTTTTGTCCCCTTTTCTGAAAAATACAGCTTTTGTTCAGCTATTTCTGTGGCTTTTCCTTTTCTGAGTTTTATGTCAAAACTTAACACTTTAGCCTTTGAAAAACAGTATCTCTGAAAAACAAATACTGACTTCGCCATTAAATAAGATACACAAAAATTCGTAGGTCCTTGATATGTAAGATATTGCAGTAAAGAAAGTACTTGCCAAAGAAACACACGTTTAGGTCAAAAGCATTGTTCACTGGTGGGAGAAAGGCTGGGAAAACACTGGGTGAAGCAGACATAACTGGGCAAAAGTGAATGACAGAGTGGAGAAAGAGTAATATAATAGCAAAGTTAAAAATAGAATCTAGGCAAACTGTTTTACTCACACAGTAAAAACTGTAAAAACAGGGCATTAGACGGCTCTAGGAAAACCACAGAGAAGACTCACGAAGGGAGGTACCTGAGAACAATGTTATTGTGGATGCTGTGTCACTAAGGAACTCTAATTTTCCAAACTACTAAAAAATGAAATTACAAAGGAATTGAGATATGTGATTAGGGTACCAAATCGTGAAAATAATAAAAAAATATCCCTTGTTATCTGTGACACACAAATAATTTCTTTGACTGAAAGTCGTTCCAGAAAGACATCCTCAGCCTAAAGGTCCAAGACTTGCCATCTGGAGCAAACCACTGATTAACACTTTGGTGGCAATCAAAGGAACATATAGAAATGTTTATGGAATATATTGTTAAAAGAGAAGCTTCTCTTTAATTCAGAGTTGACTTACAGTTTGATATATGCAAGACTGCTTTAAAACTTTATTTATTTAAGAATCATCTTAAATGCTCATCATAATTTTTTGATTCATCTTCCATGACTACTTTTGACATACAGCTCCATGGACTCATTGGCTGCTAAGTAAAAAATCACTTCCTTTATCTTCTTCTTCCTTTCTAAGAAAAAGTGAGTAGAACAGGAAAGAAAAATGTTCTCACTCTTACATGAAGTAATGCTGATATATTTCTCTCTTCTTCAATTACTGACTCATTAACTATTAGATTTTTTTTCCTTTCCTTTGACTATGTAAAGAATACCATGTTCAGTGTGACACATTGGAGAACACACATGTAAGGCTTTAAATAATTTAACCTTTATAATACTGCATGCTTTCTCTTTTATTATGGAAATACCGATGGCAGTTAAGCTTAACAGATTTCTTTTCATTTAAACCAAGACTACAATCTCTTTGTTGCAAATAGTGTTTCCTTCCTAAAATAATGCACTTTCAGTATATTCATGTAACACCAGCTTCTGCTGCTGGCAAGAGGAAGATCAGATCACCAGAAAGCAGACTACATGCATCAACTGTTACTGCATCCGAGCATCTCAAAGCTGAATTTGCAACCTTCCGGTGATTTAAAATGCCTGTTTCAGTCAGCTGCTTAATCCCAATCTGAAAGGCATTTGTTCAAGCCATTAGCACACTGTGTAGCTTCTGGGGAAACACGCCCTGCTCGGTGTAGACTTCCTACCATGGGCAGCCTGCACAGTATGCCGTCACACTGATGTTTGCCTTTCAAAAAGCAAGTCATTTTAGTGCTTCACTGAAGAAAAGAAAAAAACACACCAAACTTACAGTCCTGTGTTTTCATTAATATACTGCAATTAATGTTTACCACCAAAACCAGAATATGAGAGTTACATTGTTCAAGTTCTTTCCTCATAAGTACACTTTGGACTGCCATATATTAGCAGCCAAAGGAAGTCTTTCATCACCACCTGTGCTGAGTAGATTCAATAACAGTCTAACCAATTTACTATAAAACTTTTATAGAAGCATTATATATTTGCATCAGGTTCACAGTTTTATTAATTTACACAGATTTTATGGTTTCTTGAAGTTCTTATGTCTGAAAGAATGAACTGATACTTGAAGAAAGCTGAGTCTAGTGAGAAAATGATCTGCTTAAACACCACTCAGTCTTATAAAAGAGCAACTATGCAGTAGTTATACCACCATCTACATTTCCATATTTATAAAAACTGACATAGGTATAATCAGCTAATAACTTCTGCTCCTTCTAATGCACAATAAAATAAGTTTTACTGACCAGCTTTGTGGTTTAACTGCTAATTTGGAGGGAAAGGGGGGGTCTTGAAGGAGAGCAGGGCAAAGGGAGGTTTACAGAATTTTTTTTCTTTCTGAAGAGAAAGGCCCAGGAAGTAATTGTTCCTCTGAGTTCACTTTCAGGATGCTCCAGAGCAATAAATTAAAGACGGGAGTTTTCTTGTTTTCCAAAATCGGTCTAAAACATTAACATATTTTAACATTAATATATTTTATGAAGTAAGACTCAATCAGAAAATGTTGGCTTTGTTTCTGTGTCCTGCACTGGTAGCCAGTAAAGTCTAAGAATCATCCTTAAACTTCTACACTAAGGTTTGTCCTGAAAATCAGATATTGCTTAATGAAGTATACACTGCACCATATTATATTGCTTACGATACCAGAAACTATACAATTATTGAGTAGCTATGCACCTATCCAGAGCCTAAAAACCAACTCCATTATTTCTGCTTACATAATAATTCCACGATAGAACATCTCCTGTAACTATTACCCCATGAATAAGCACAGCTTATGTAACAGTATAATTACATAAGAGCAGAATAAGACATGAGAATAGTGAGGAATAAACAGTTGCTCAAAGCAGGGTGGATTGCTGCCTACAGGAAAAGCGAAGGGGCTTGCTAAGTAAGAGGTAGCCGCCTCGCCCTGCTAGACCTGAGGAGTATGGAGCCCATCACTTCTGAGTCTGCGTGACGTGAGCAGACAGGAACGTGGAGTCACCTGCTGCGCCATGTGGACAAGCCCTGCCAAACACATTACTTACACTGTGTGCCTGCGTTTGTGTAAATATAGAGTGTATACATAGTATATAGATAGAAGTGCACATGTATAATGTATAGAAGTATATATACAGTATATAGAAGTGTACATACACACGCTACATACACTACTTCTATGTCTATATAGAAGGGTGTGTATGTATCCATAAGAGTGTGTGTGCGTGTATATATATACACACAGCAGTGTGTGTGTGCATGTGTGTACATATATACGCACACACACTCTTCTGGATAAAGGAATGGCTGCGAGAATTTTTCAGTGGAACCGATCTGAACTGGAAGCAAGTCCCTGGTCTGAGACTGAGCCATCAAGTCCTTGCTGCGACTCTCACCGAGGGGCTGCATCAAAAGGAGTTTGTTACTCTGGCCAAGCACAGGGCAAAACACACCTTGAAGACTGACGGACTCTCCTATATAGGTTTAGTTTCGCATTTGCTTAGACTTAAATTCTTTCGAGCTAAGTAAATGGATTAAAGCCAGAAAGTTTGCTAGTTTGTGTATCTTCAATTAAACAAAAAAACTGTAAATAAACTGGTAATGCTGGGGATTGAGTGTGCTTAACCTGGGCCTGCTTTGAACTTTTTTTCCAGATGCTCAAACTTTGGTATTACCAAACAAAAACTTTTAGCAAATAAGCACTGTTCAGTGGCTCCTCCAACAGTTCCACAAGAGCAACTCCAAGAAGGAAGCTCTCATGATTGTGAAGTATCTTTGTTCCAGGTGATATTTTTATCATTTTCACAACATCACATTTTTACTAATACTTAGTTACACATAACTTCAAAAATAAAGCTACACTAAATTACAAAGTCAAGTCCAAGTAATTTTTTTAGGTGAATTTTCCCCGTATTTTCTCCACACTCAAATTAGCTGAATCAAACTCAGCTAATTTAGTACCAGAGCAAAATCTTCAAAGTTGTATTTCCTAAATAAGATAGTATTCAGTGTATAACGTATCTGCAAGCAGTAAGAGATCTGTAAAGTATGCTTTAAGGAGAGAAGGGCATGAGAAGATCTGATAAAACCCAGGATACCTAACCTCAAATATATAGAACAAAAAGAGAGTCGTCTTCAAGGTATGACACAGACAAGAGTGAACAAGTGAAGGAAGTCACTAAATGTACAGTAATTATCAAATAGAACCTTATTTCTGTAATACGTATGACTTGACTTGTGTGAATCCTCTGTGTGTTTTAAGACCACGGTTTTTAAAGGGCTCAGTTGGATATTCCCTCTACCCTTCACCCCAGTGCTCTGACCCATAGCTGACCTGGGACTGTATTACAGGCTTTTCTTTTTTTAAACAAGAATTCTGCTCTCACTTAAGAATTATATTTATAAAAAACAAGGAAAAGAGCCTTAAGTATCATATTTAGTATGCTATATCATAAATCAAGACATACTACTCTCATACAGTTCTAAATCACTTTCCTCTGCCACCCACAAAGACCACATAAACCAGGAGTGTTGACCCACAGATAACAGTTACCCATCCAGAAGGCATTTATCGGGTTCTCTCCCATCATCCAACCTCATAAAGGTCAAATATAAACTTCCTAATAAAATGTAGAAACAAAAATACAACTACAATTAGAGCACCTCAAACCCATAAAAACGTACCTACTTCTGAATACCTCTTCATTTAATTCCAACTACATTAACTGTTTATAATACCTCAACTAAGCAAGTGCTTTAACGTGTTTAAGAGTTGAAGGCTACAGTAGCTCAGATTTCCAATCTGATTTCTCTTTTTCAATTTCAGAGAACAGTACCAAAACAGAAACTCAGATGAAATGCAGAACCTCTTTTTTACTTTAAAAAAATCTAACACACTTTACAAATACATGTATTTCAGCTATTCAGACTAAAGGCTATTCGCATTTCCTCAGCCAAGCACTGACAATGTTGAACAGAAACACAGTTTCTAGGAAAATAATCATGAATGCGGTAGCTATACATTCATCCCAAGGAACACCTTTTAGTTGTCTTTATGGCATTAGTCCAGTTCTACAACACAGGAAAAAAGGAATAGTCTCCTTTTTTTGTGTGTGTCTTTCCACAGGGAAGATCAAGATTGGTCTAGTTTCGGAGAGTAGTTTAGTACTAGTGGTAGTTTGGCCTTCCCCCATGTGTGTCTTTCCAAACCATACTGAAAGAAGTAAAAAGAAAGCTATGCTGAATTTTTCTCAGCAGAAGTGAAGGAGAGGACTACAAATTGCTCTGAAAGCTCCCTTGACTTGAAAATGATAACAGATTTTGCTCTTTTATACCTGGGAACTGCCTTCTCTGCTAATTGGAGATTTGTCCCAGTGTTTCGTGTTTCCTCAGCTATCACCCTCTGCTACTCATGCTCTTTCCTATCACTCGTACTTGACCATTTTCTGTTCTCTCTACCCATCCCAGCACACACCCCCCTCAGTTTCTTCACATTACCAAAAAATTATCTCCTTCCCTATTCCCCTGGATACTACCATGAGAAGTTTAAACTAACAAAAAAAAAAAAAGATGAAACTAACATAACAGTACAAGTTACAAGTTTCTCTGGTACAAGGTACCAGAGAAATGTTGTGACTCCTTATAAATTAAATAGAATTATAGTATGATGGATTCTGCTTCAACCTTTGGCATGATAATAATTATAATAATTCATATAGTGATTGCAAAAATTAAGAACCTTAATTAGTTCTAGGTAGTTTTTGATGGAAGTCTCATTTATTGTCTACATGTTTTGTAGTTAGAAATTTCAATCGTTGCCTTCAAGAACTTAAATAAGAAATCAAAGGCCAACAAGGAAAATAAAAACAGTCAGTTTAAATGATGTATCGACCAGGGAACCATAAGGCAAATTGAGATATATACACTTACGTTACAAGTAACTCATGGCAGTCACGAGTTCTCTTTTCTCATATAGAATCAATACGTGGTTGGGCTTCTTCAAGAAAAGCCAAAGTAAAACACATCCTTTTGGAAAAGAGAACTTCTTACACACAGTATAAACAACTGAAGAACAAAGTAGATATTAATAAAATATATATAATAGTTATTTTCACCTTCAGTTAAATTGTGCCCTATTTTATAGTGCTGAAATTGAAAAATCTTAAAATAACAGCAAATCCCCAGGCATCAACTAACAAGGGTACTATAGAGATTTAGAGGCCTCTAGTGATTTCTAGAGCACTAGTTTGTGTACCAGCATCAGACTGATGTTTCTACATTGAAAACCTGCAGCCGATCATTCTCATATTATTTTGGTTTGTTGGGGAGAGTATTATTTTCTATTGCATTAGCACTCCAAGAGCTCAGTCAAGATCAAGTTTCACTGTTCAGCACAACAAAAACACACGCAGAGAGCAGTCCTCCAGCTCCTGCAAGCAATGACTCCTACCGCTCACGTTCACTATTTCGGAGACCCAAACCCCACTGCAATATCCGTGTCTGTCGTACATGGCAGGGAGCAACATGGGTTAGCACAAGCTATGCGTGGGCACGGGCATCCAGCTGGTAAAGACAGACACCAAGTTCTGACAGCAGATTTAGAAGTGCCTTTTTGCTTATCTTTAGTTCAAGAACCTTATGCATTGGTTAGAACAAATGGAACCTATGTGTGGCGAAGCATTCCATAATTTTCCTGTTTAGATCCTCTTGCCACACCTTTTCAAGATTACAAGTTGTTTCAAGTATTATTGCAGAGCAAAGATACAGGAAATAATTAAACTGTTGTCTTTATCATACCAGCAGGCACGACATACTTTCTACGTGTAATCTAAAAACACAGTAACAGCTCGCCAAAGCTAATATGTAAAGGCATCTTGGCATGAACCCTGACCAAAACGCACCATTTAAAAACTACACGTCAGATAGGCAGGGCTTCTCAGGAGGTATCATTTTTCTGCAGCCAAAATTCCTCCCCTCCCACACCCTTCCCTACAGAGCTCTCAGCAGCAAAGCAATTTACTCTAGTGAGCAGGTCTACAACGCGAAGAGCGTTTTTCCTCCTCAAAGTCATTTAGAGGGATGGGTAAAACAGACGAGGTTAAAAACAACAACAAAAAAAGAAGAGTTACGGTGCTAAATTTTCACACAGATAGAACTAAAGCTTTCTGCAGGACGGATTAGTTTGCCGTTCCTCTGAGCCCTACGTCAGCAGCGAGGCTGCACGCCTGGAACCGCGGCGAGGAGGTCCATGGCTGGCACAAAGACGCCATCTATCCTCAGTGCGCAAGAATTCTGGAAACAACCTGAGAGCTCATAAAAAGCTGACAAAGGGGTCCAAACAGCAAAGGCCAGAATATTTAAGACGTATGATTCATTTGGTATACTTGATCCCAAACATTCCTGTTATTCCTGAAGAAGTGCCCAAGGCAAGATTACAGAAACTTTCCTGGTGGCTAGGAGAAGAAA